>NC_134112.1:57430454-57733484 GCF_040939455.1 Microcebus murinus
AAGAAGTTCTACACTGCCAAGATTAACAGCCCCTGGCCATTTCTAAAAATGTAGGAGACATTGAAATAAATTACTATCTATTTATTTTCCTAAAACTGACATTTCCTGAAACCTGGTGATAATCATTAGCTAATCCAAAAGATAATCATTCTCCATAATTGCCCCATTTTTAATAGTTTTGGTGAAACCTTTAGAAAAAGGTCACTCACTATCACACCAAGGAAAGGATTCTAGGTGTCTAACAATTCCCTCCTCAGAGTGAGATTATCCTCCCCCATTAACCTTTTAAATATAATTACATGAGTTTTTATTAACAAAAAAAAATCTATTTGTTAAAACTCAAGAGGATTTTTATGACACATGATTTGTCATTTTAAAACGTATTAATCTCACTCACCCTATATCACAACCAATCCAGAACCATCTTAGGCAGTTCATCTTATGTGTCATTAGCAAGCACAAAACAAAGGTTTATTATTACCACATAATAATTTTAATGATTTTTTTAAATGTCAGTAAACTCCTATCTAATCAGTTTGTCTTCCCTAACTCAATCTATTGTTATTAGCAAAGGTAATAACATTTGGAATAGTGGCCTATCAAATTTAAGGATCATTTCACTCAAAATCAATCATTATTTAATATTTCCCTATAGTATTGAATAGTATAAGTCTGCTAAGTACTTCTTATAAATCATCTAAAAATTTATATTAATTCAATTTTTAATGGTAGAATTAAATCAGTAAATTGGTCTTGGTGATGTTATGTTCATATAGTAAGTTTTTTGAACATTGAATAACATAAAAATGTTACTTTTAAAAAAGTACTTCAGCATTCAAATACCTATCAAATGCCCAACTGTATTCAGTCTTACTTATTCAGCTTCACTTTCTATTGGGTAGTTTTCTTCCAGTTTTCTAAGCCAGAATTTATAGTTATCAAAATAATTTTCCCATTTCTAAACTCCTTGCTACTATTACATTAATGAACCAATTATTTTCCATCCTAAAAATACTTTCTATATTTAAACTGCATGTTATCTTCCTCCTCCAAGGGCAGCCCCACCTCACCATTAGTTAATGGCATCTTAGATGTTCCTCAAAGACACTTTAAATATAGTTCAAAAGTGGTATCTCCCTACAGAAAATTGTTAGAATTAAAATAAAGAATACTTTTACACCTAAAATGAATGAATGCCAGAAACTTCCTTAGAAAAATCATAAATTATATAGAAGAAGAAGGAATACTAATGTATGCTTTCCGTGGGGAAATGACCAAACTATCTCCTACTTCAGGGGTGGTCATGCATTTGAAGGACTCAGATACATATATTCAGTGGATAACCGATTTAGTGCCTACAACATGCTGACACACTCTGCAGTTCGGATGGTAAGACAGGTGAATTTATACTTTAGATAGAGGAGGAAGATAATACAAAAGCAAAAGAACGAACGCGACAATTTTAGATGACATTAAAACCTAAGGAAATTTTAAAAATTATAAAGTACTGTAGTGACATGGCTACTTTTAGATGCAGCAGTCAGGGAAGTCAGCTCAAAAAATGTGACATTTAAATAAATAAATGTAAAACTAAACAAGAAAAGAGTAACCAAATGGCAGAAACAAATGGATTAGAGTCTAAATTATTCTTAAAATCTCCACTTTCTCAGCTGACTGTTGTGGCTTCTATAGTCCCAGCTGCTTGGTAGGCTGAGGCAGGAGGCTCTTTTGAGCCCAAGAGTTTAAGACCAGCCTGGACAACATAGTGAGATCCTGTCTCAAAACAAAGCAAAACAAAACAAAATAAAACAAACAAACCCTCCACTTTTTCAAATGGATGTACTCTCCACCCACCAGGGCTCCAAACTGAAGGTCAGAACAGGGGCCTCAAGGACTTACACATGATCCAGAAAATTCAACCCTGAAAGTGGCATGATTTTTTTAATTAGTTAAATCATTAATTTAATTAGATATTTAGTACTACCTATTATTTACAAAAAACTGTTCTATGAATTTTATTATCAGTAGATAAGTCATTTGCCAGAACTGGGACTCGCTTAAGATATCACAAACTAAATTGTTCAAAGAATAATACATTCAGCACAGATTTATTGAACTTCATGTACTTGGCTAGCATTAGGATTTTAAAATTAACCTACTCTTCATAATGATACATAAAAAATGTTTTTGACATCCTCACCTTGACTTATTAAAGCAAAAGGTTAAACGTCAGACTCAAAACATTCTTGCCTTTCTTCTCCCAAAATGTCACCACTCATTCCCTTTAGCATACCAACCACCTTGACAACACTCACAGTAAAGCTATGACTTGTTCTCAAATAGTTGCCTGAGTCCAATGAGCAGGATTCATCATTGGTTACTCAAACAAAAACCTTTTTGAAGGGCCATTATGATAATTTTTTAAGTGGAAAGTTTTCCAGCATACTAAATACTTTCAAAATGAAAACACAATATTTATGAAACAGATCAAAAGTGCTTCAGAAAAATTATTATAGGGTAGTGAGTCAATAAATAATGAAAGCCTATTTCAGAAATACAGCACCTTTCAGCCAAAGTGCTTTATGTATGGAGATAGCTTCAATCATTCTCTCCAAAGTAGAATATATTTATATCACAGCCATTTATGATGGGAAAAATAAAATGACTGTACTTCACTTAAAACACAGAGAGTATGTCAGATGACAAATTGTGATCAGTAAAATGCACCTAGTTTAGGATGGCAATACTCAAGCCAAAAGTTTCCTGAAAATGAGTTTCATCCTCAAATCAATTAGGAGAAAGTAGTCCAAATTATACAATCAGTATAAGGACAGTCATAATAACAGACAAAAACTTACATTAAGTTAACTGCCAAAATTCAGTACATTGACCTAGACATTTTCTTGTCATAAGCCTCTGTGAGTCCAAAGCAGTTGAGATTTTACTGGGAAAAGCAAAGCATACAAACAAAAGGCCCAAGCTAAACAATACGGTGACTATTTATTACATGACCATAAAGTTCGAAGTAAATAGGTAAATATATACTGAACTATAGAAAACTAACTTTTAATATAAAAATCAAGCCAAAACATGAGTTTATCTCCATTTGAATTAAACTTCAACAAGTTAAAGTATAATAGTTTATAAAGAGGAACACCTGGTTTAAAAGTGCCTTTACTTATGATATAGTTGATTTTTATATCTGCTCAGGAGATATGGTTGCTTTGTATGTCTGTATGGAATTCATGAATAGCTGTGCCTTGCAATTCTTATCTTCTAATATTTTGTCATTGTTATTGTACAGTTTCCTGGTATATAAAACTTTTATATTGAAAGAATTATTTGCCAATATTAGTTGAAGTGTTTTAAAGCTAATTTAACTATTTTTCTAGAGAGACTTGTGACTAGTACAATATAAGGTCAGATTTTTATGTCCATTTAAGAAGATTGGAAGTTTGCCATTCTATTTTATTTTATTGTTGGATAAAATTGTATTCTGGATCCAAGTGGTTGGCTCAGGTTTTTATCAATTATTTTGATATAGTCTATTTAATCACATTAATTCTGTTATGATTATTCTATATAAATAGAGATATAAACTTTAAGACTAGACATGTTACAAAAATCAACCTCATTTTCTTGGTCCCCTAAGAACATGAGAAAAGTAATTCAGCATCATACTGTGAATACTGACTTCATACTAACTTCATCATCTCTATGAAGTCATTCTGTATATGACATAGATTATAATTTTCACAGTTATAGATTAATCCCTTTATAATGCAACCTCAATAGTTTACTACTGGTTTGAGATGTTTACGGAATTATGACAAATATTCTATCAATAATTCTAACTATTGATACACTATTTCACATATAGAAGAAGGATATATTTAATCTTTCTTCAAAAATGATTTTGTTATATGGAACTAGAAATCTCTATAATTTTGGAAAGCTCAGATTACTATTTGAGATAATTCTATGAATTCTACAAGTTAATTTTGTTTGCTTATTTATGCTTCATTTTTTTCTAAGAGACAGAGTCTTGCTCTGTTGCTCAGGCTGGAGTACAGTGCACATTCATAGCTCACTGCAGCCTCTAACACCTGGCCTTCAGCCATCCTTCTGCCTTAGCCTATCCAAATACTGTGACACTACAGGTACAAGCCACCATGCCGGGCTCTATGCTTCATTTTTTTTGTCTTCCTCCAAACTCTCTGATTTTCATTGTCTGCATCATAAATATTATTCCTCCCCACTGCTTGGTATTTTTATCCTAAATATTCTTTTTTCTTACACCAAATATTTCTACTTTCTACTATATGTTCAGAACTGTCCATGGACTAATAAAATCTATTTGCTTTCTATATTGCCATTACTAAACTTTTTCTTCAGCTCCAATTGTACACTTTCTTGTTTTATATTTTCAGCTATCTACTGATCATTAACTTCTGCTTATTCCAAAAGTTGCTCAAACTTAACATTTTAAATGAAATAAGCATCTCTTTCTAGTAATATGTAAAACTAAACAGTTACTAAAAATAGCCAAATATGCATATCCCTTCCTAAGATACAGCAACCTTTAAAAACTCACAGATGACTTCTTGCAAACTTGAAAAGTTGCTCATCACTAGCCAAGGCATATGCTAACGGACTTTTATCTTCTCCTTCGGTAATTCGTACAAAATAACATGGGAGATAGAAGCAACTCTGTATGAAAGAGATGATACATCATAATTCTTCTAGCCTTTCTTAGGGATAGAAAAATATTAATTAATGTAATAAACCACAAAACTGATTATAGGAGAGAATACATAACCATCTCAATAGTTGCATATTAGACTTATGAAAGTGGAAATCTAATCAATGTGTAAGAACATTTTGAATAAACATGGTATAATTCTATATAGATAGGTATCTGTATAAAAGTTACTTTCTCCTATAAAAGTTACTTTCTCCTACTTTATTTTTTGTAAGTGTTAAATCTTATAGTTTATTGATTTCTATAATAGGAAAGTCAATATAGGCAATATATACAAAAAACTTTTATCATCTTTATTCCTATTTTTTAGTCAAGTAGGAAGTGGGATCAAGAGCAGAGTTTTACTTCTTTTAAGATTAGAGAAATAATGGCACATTTACATGATGACTGGAATCAATGCCGTAGGATCAAAACATTAATAAAATAGAACAGATGAAAGCATTAAGTTCCCACTTAAAGATCATGGCCCTCAATTGAAGTGAGGCCAGTCAACACTGTTGTGTGTTTCTCTCACTCAGCTGCACATCACATTCTCATGGACAATATTGGGTTTAACTGGGATATGGCTTTCCTTAGTACAAACTGACTAAATCCTGCAATCCCTTGCCCTGTCCTTGCAAGTAAGAATACATTACTTATAACAATAACAATAATAATCAATGTAAATAACAATAAGAGGCAATATTTAACATGATACCAATGATAATAAAATAATAATCACTACCATTACCTTTAGAAAGTGCTGCCCATGTTCTAGATATTGTTTCAGCATCAAAGAACATTATCAATAATCCTTGCAAATATTCTATAGCATGTGTATCATCAATTTCAATTTTCAAAAGAGGAAACTAAATCTCAGAACTAGTAGATGGTAATTCCAAGTCTTTTAAGTTTTAACATCAGGTTATGTAAACTGGCTACTGTGATATCAAAAACACCCAATGTTCTCAGGGAGAGACAGCTTGCATTACTTATATACACTACACCATTTTCCTAGAGAATAACAGAAAGAGAACAAAGAATTCTGGCCAATAAATATTTTAAAATACCTAGATACCTTTGGGGTGGGCACCATGGTTACAAAGTGTTTCCAAGTTGTTAGCAGATAACATTGTGCTGGGTGACCAGAGCTCTCTGGTCCTCTTTGTCCTCTGGTCCTCTCTAGCCCAGATGCGAAATGAAGAAGCCTCATCTTTGTATATGACTGTTTCTCTAGTTTCATTGACCTTCTGTATTTCTCTTTATCCTCTGTACCAAGATATGCAAACAATTCCAATCCAGTTGTATGACACAAAGAATTTTCAAAGGTCCCTCTTAAAACTCCCTGCAGAAACAGGCTGCCATAAACAGATGGAGAAAAATCCACATCTACTACCTGAGGTGTTGCTTTTCTTTCACAAACCCAGCAAAACAATCTCTTCGTTACCAGGGATTCAGCACATGAGCTATGAAACCCAACTATTCTTTCTAAAGAGAGAAGGAAAATAAGTCTCTCAGTAACTTACATTTTAAATTAGGACTGTTTCAAAAGACAAATAATCTCCTGGAACAGTAAGATTTATACTTGAAAGAAATTTCTTCCAGAACCAAGAGTGACAGAAACTTATAAATCTTATGAGAATAAAAGAAAACTTTTAGATGGGTTTCTGAAACCCTCAGGGCATTTTCTACATAAAAAAGGACAGGGTGTTAATAAATTTACAAAGAATTTTATAAGTATATGCTCCTCTTAACATATTTTAAAGGCAAAAATATTCAATAGGGGATGTAGAATATGGAGAGAGAATGAAGTTTAGAATTATTTTGAACTCTTCTTTAATTAGCCTATAAATGACCAAAAATGTTAAATACCAGTATAACAATTTCCAAATGTTTAATATACAAGTATTTATTTCACTTATTTAATTTTTTTCTCTACTTGATCCTTTGGTACCCATAATCAAGGAATAACAAAAACTGTGTTCCTAGATCTTTTTTAAACAACTCATATTCTAAAAAACTATAACATTTTTTAAAAGATATAATTGATTTATTTCTTCATTGATAGCAAATTTCCAAAAGTGTTTATTTTTCCACTTGTCTGAAAAAGTTAAAGTATAAAGTATATTTTATTAAATACATGACTCTTCTTATCTAACTGATTTAAAACTCTAGAAAACATACAAGAAATTTTATGAGACAATATACAGCCTTCATGAAATACACATTCACACTTAAAAATAATAAAAAAACCACTATTAAATTAAAGTAAAGAGGTGGGGAAATAAAAGACCTTCTTATAACTTAGGTCTCTCCCATGGTTCAAATGTGTCTCCTCAAAATTCATCTGTTGAAATCTTTGCCTCCAAGGTAATGGTATCAGAAGTGGGGCATTTGGAAGGTCTTTAGGGCATGAGTGCAGAGTTCTTATGAATGGGATTAGTGCTCTCAATAAAAGAAGCCCCAGAGCTGCTTTTCCCCTTTCACCATAAAGAGCTGCTTTGCCCCTTTCACCATATGAAGAACAGTGAGAACATGTCTACGAGAAAGTGCCCCCTCACCAGACACTGAATTGGTTAGCACCTTATCTTGGACTTCCCATCCATGAAAACTGTGAGAAATAAATTTCTGTCATTTATAAGCTACTCAATCTATGGTATTTGTTATAACAGCCTGAAAAAGTAAGATAGTTTCAAAAATAAAAAAATTTTAATTGATATCAAAAGCTGAAGAGTGAATTTAAAATGGTCTCACCTCATAATCGATAAGAGGAAAGCTTTATTTTTAGTAGATATGATGATATATCTGGAAATGTAAATGGAAAAACTATCACAATAAAGAAATTTAGTAGTTTATTACAGAATATATGAAAATCAGTAAACTTATGTTAGAACAAAAAACTTGCCATATATGTATATAATATTCATATATATTATATATATAATTTTTATGCATACTACATATATGATTTTTAAATATATAAATTAAAATTGTTACCCATGATAAAGACAAAGGTGATACAGAGAGGCATACATGCTAGACTTTCTTGAATATATGGAGATTTAAATTTGGATCCATATAAATATTTTAAATAATTATAAACAAAATTGATTTTACAAAAGCAATTCCTACTAATCTAAAATGAAATATATAAACTCACACATACAAATTAACATCTGCAACAAATGTGAATCATATTTATTATGATCTAATATGATTTAATATGGTAACATTAGCAACAACATTAAATAATCATATATTAAATAATTAGTAAGTGATTCTAGGATGTGGGATTCTCATGAAAGATGGCCAGAAAGTAAACCAAATGAAAAAAAAAAGGTGATTCAGAAGAGGAGACAGATTCAAGTTCCTCCTGTATTATCAGGAAAAGTTGTCAAATTTACGTGTTTATATACAATGGGGTACAAAATAAGCAAAACAGCTATCAACATGTGATTTTGCTATATACACTTTAAAAATTTTTTGATTCCAATCTCCAACTCCAAAGTTATTACATTGAAATTTTGCTATTAAAAATGGCATTTGGTCTTATAGAGTTGAGAACCACTGCTTTAAATATTAATGAAAAGAATCATTGAGTGTCTAATTCACAGGTTTTAGAATATTTCAGGATAGGGACAATTCTATTTCAAGAACCAAAAATAAACTCATCAAAAATAGTAAGATAAGAACTGATACTGTTTTTGAATACCTCCAAAGAAGAGTGTTCAATTTAATATTAATCAAATAATCAAGTGTTTAATATGCTGCTCTATTCTTATTTATATCACTGAAATAATTTTATGACAGTTGTGACTCATTTTCTCATATCATTTTTTTTTTTCTCCCTGGAGACAGAGTCCCACTTGTTGCCCTGTCTAGAGTGAGTGCCGTGGCGTCAGCCTAGCTCACAGCAACCTCAATCTCCTGGGCTCAAGCAATCCTCCTGCCTCAGCCTCCCAAGTAGCTGGGACTACAGGCATGCACCACCATGCCCGGCTAATTTTTTCTATATTAGTTGGCTGATTAATTCCTTTCTATTTATAGTAGAGACGGGGTCTCACTCTTGCTCAGGCTGGTTTTGAACTCCTGACCTTGAGCGATCCGCCCGCCTTGGCCTCCCAGAGTGCTAGGATTACAGGCGTGAGCCACGGCGCCTGGCCTATTTTCTCATATCTTATTCTGTGGTTCCTGGAGACAGGATGAGATTAGTCATCTCTTGAATAACTTTTCAGAAAAAAAATCTCTGTACTTGAACTTTTTCTAATAGACCAAATTTTCTAACCCGTTTCTCTCCTATAAATCCTGAAAGTCCAAAATTCAAGTCAGTAGAAGCAGAATGTTTGAGATGCAAATTAGTACTTTATTTCATTTCTTTATTTCTTTGTGAAGTATCCTTCCATCCTCACTAGTATCATAATTCAAATAAACTTTGATATATATTTCAGCATTCTTTATTTCTTCTTGTCTATGAAAATGTTTCAGGAATATGCTACATTCTGTACCCAATGTCAAGGACAGCTATGCCAGCTGGCTTAATTTATTAAATATTACTCAAAAAAGGGAAAAACTAAATAAATTCCATTTCTACCTACATGTAATTGAAAGTTTTGTGAAGTGTTAAGAGTGCTATCCACTTTCATTTCTTTTTTTAAAATTATTTTTGTTTTTTCAGCCACTTTCACTTCTTGATGGTAGTCAAATGCTTTGTACAAAATAACAATGTGGGGAAAAAAATCTTTCACTGCTTCACTTCCCAAGTTCACATGCATACAGTTACTCAGTTTCCTCCAATAAAAACAGTTATTGTTGCTGTTTTCACTACTACTCAGTAAACAGATATAACACCTATGGTATTGAG
Organism: Microcebus murinus; assembly: GCF_040939455.1. Lineage (NCBI taxonomy): Eukaryota > Metazoa > Chordata > Mammalia > Primates > Cheirogaleidae > Microcebus > Microcebus murinus. The sequence continues at coordinate 57,440,057 of NC_134112.1, forward strand.
ACCAGGGAACACCAGATTTATGTTAATTATATCATTTATCTTATCCTTACTTCAGCAGATCTGCTCAATACCTGAGGCTTCTGTAAGTACCCTGAAGTTGATGACTCCTAATATATACCATCTGTTTGCATCTCTTTCTTGAACTTCAGATTAGTGTGCTTACCTGTATATTAAAAACTCATAACACAAAAACTTGAATAAAAAGTCAGCCTACATTATTCCTTCAACTTCCCCGCTCATCTTCATTTATTCATAAAGCAGCAGTCATTTCCTCCTAATGTAAAAATTAAAAAGAAAGAACTTTCATACTACTCTGTCTCTGTTTCCATCTCTGCTCTGTTAATCTTTATATCAAGTACCCTGAAGTCTTCCTTAAACTACTTAACTGGCCTCCTTAATAGTCTCTGTTTTACTTGTCTCATTTATCTTTTTCTAACATCCATATCCGATTATATCACTCTGTTATTTCTTCAATGACCCCCACTATTAGATAAAGGATAAAATTTACAATTTAAGCAATTTAACTTTACGTTCTTTGCACTTGAGTGATTCCCTCTGCTTCTTGCCTACTGGTACAATATCATCTACCAAGCCAATTGTTTTTGAAACTCCAGCACTGCTAATATACTTGAAGTTATCTCAGCACTCTTGGATCTCTCCTTCTTGCATGCCTTATGTCTTTATTCCCTCCACTTTTTATATCATTCTACATTCTTCAACAAAAGTGGCAGAAATTGACTCTGGGTGATTCAAGCAGAAAGGAATTTTTTTGAAAGCATACCTAATATCACATAAAATCACTGGAAAGGTGCTAATAAGCAAATGTTTTAAAATGGTAGGGACAAAAGGAAAAGAGGTCAGAGGTTGCAATTCAGCTTCCACTTTGACTGGACCAAGGATGGCCCCTGGTAGCACTGCTATTCTTTTTTTTTTTTTTTTTTTTTTTTTTTTTTTTTTTTTTTTGAGACAGAGTCTCGCTTTGTTGCCCAGGCTAGAGTGAGTGCCATGGCGTCAGCCTAGCTCACAGCAACCTCAAACTCCTGGGCTCGAGTGATCCTTCTGCCTCAGCCTCCCGGGTAGCTGGGACTACAGGCATGCGCCACCATGCCCGGCTAATTTTTTTATATATATATCAGTTGGCCAATTAATTTCTTTCTATTTATAGTAGAGACGGGGTCTCGCTCTTGCTCAGGCTGGTTTCGAACTCCTGACCTTGAGCAATCCGCCCGCCTCGGCCTCCCAAGAGCTAGGATTACAGGCGTGAGCCACAGCGCCCGGCCAGCACTGCTATTCTTAGAGACTGGATGTTGGAAGCACTGCTGTTGCTATTGTCAGGCCTGGGGGGGAAGGTCTAAATGGCCAAACCCCAGAGTCCAGCTCATTCTCTCTTTCTCAGAATGACTAGGAAAGTGTGTCTCTCTGGCATTATTTGCTCCTATCTCAAACAGTGGAGAATTATCAAAATATAGAACAGACATTCTGATTGCTAAATAATCAGAATAAAATACTGTGTTAATTTTCTATTGCTACTGTAACAAATTATTACAGACTTAGTGGCTTAAAACAACACACATTTATTAACCTACAGTTCCTAGACTTCATAAATTCAAAATGAGTCTTACTGGGTAAACATCAAAGCATCAGCTGGGCTGTATTCCTCTGGAGGCTCAAGGAAAGAGCATATTTCCTTTCCTCCACTTTCCTGCACTCCTTGGCTCTGGCCTCATATGACTTAGATCCCTGCTTTTGTCATCATGTCTCCCTCTCAGACTCTGACTCCTTCATTCCTTCACTCTTTCTTCAATTTGTAAGGACTGGATAATCCAAGATAATCTTGGGATGGTCTTCCCATCCCAAGACCCTTTAACTTTATCACATCTACAAAGTTCTTTTTACTATGTGGAGTAACATATTCACAGGTGCCGGGGATTAGGATGTGCACTTTTTGGGGTGGCCATTAATTTGCCTACCACGAACAAAAACTAAAAAAAAAACATGATTTCTCCTCTATAAAGCCTTTCTGGATTTCCTCAGACACACTGAGGTATCTTCCTTATAGGCCCATATAATGTATTTTGTAACACCTCTATTGTTGGTGCTGGTATTGATTGCCTAGTGTAGTCTATGGACTGTGTGTGTGCCACCTTCATCTTGTTAGGCAGGAACCAAATCTGCAGGTGACAGATATAGACGAGGAGGGCAGTTCCTAGGGGCAGAGAAGCTGCAAAGGAAGGGACTGCAGGAAAATACAGAACACCAGACAGTCATGTATCTTATTCATTTGGTAACATCCCACACCTCCCAAAAGCCCTCCCAAGACCAAGCCAATAAAGGGAAACCACGTGGGAGTCCTTAATGTCTTTCTCCACTCCTGGAGACTGAGCCATTCCTGTCTCTGGAATGTATTTTCACTTTGTGTAGCTTCCTACTTTTCTGCAATAAAAGCTGTTTGTGTGGAATTGCTTACTATCTGCATTCACTCCATCACAATAGCCCTGCTCATGATTTTTCCAAGCAAGGAGCCAAAGAACCAGCACAACAGCCCCCAAAAGGCTAGACCTGACAACCTCTGTGTCTTCGATGATGATTAAAGGACGTGACACTTAGTGGACATTAAAAAATATATTAGCTGATTGACAAAGCACTAACCACAATTGAGATTAAAATTATAGTATTCTTAAATAGAGACATTTTCACTGTTTCTCAATTGAAATGTATTTATATTAATATTTGGTTTTTAGAAATTAGGATATCTTGGCAAAAAATATAAGTGAATTAATCTGCTCCAAAACTAGTCATTTTCAAGACTGACAATTGTTAGTATTAAGTCATGTATTCCCCCTCCTTGAGTGTTAGCTGAGGATTTATTCTCATCTCCTTTTACCTAAGCCACCAATAATTTTACTGTATATATTATAATAAAACATATGAAATCATCTAACTTCTCATCTTTGAAAAACAGAGAATCATCTGAAAACTACTATGTATTATAAGAAATCCTCTTTTTATTTATAAATACTGTATTTAAAAAAAATTTGGTCATGACATTAAGCTATAGTGTAAACATATGAGAACTAGATTTCAAATGTATTTTTAAGTTTTTTCCCCAAGTGAAAGAAAATTTCTCATTTGTATATTATTGAAAGCAAGGAAAAATAAATACAATATCCTTACAGATTTCTGTAGGTAAAGCTAATTTTCTTTAGGTAGGTTAAGAATACTGATGTTAGTATGATCTCAATATCTATTAGTGAATATCTGACATAGTTTTCTGTGACAAAAATGACAGCTTTTCAATGAGGTATTTATTAAGTCTGTAGCATGTTGCACAGATTCCAGAATTGAAGGGAATGGCACACATTTGATCAATACTACAAAAAAACAGGGGGAGGGAGCCTGGATAATTTACCACTAACTGAAAAGAATTTTCTTTGTATATAACTCATCAGGAGCATCAGCGAGAAATAATAGGCATTAACAACTACAGAACTGGGCGCCTACTGTCAAATTTCAAGAATAGGATTAGATTTTATAGTTTATCTTTGCTTCACCATTTCACTCCTTTGCCAGCCATAAAATGAAAGCAGCACCAATCTCATTAGATGTATCTTGGAGCAAACAGCTGACTGAGTCACAACATGAGACAAATGAAGACTAAACTTGGCTTCTCCTTGTCCACTGGTGCAAACAATTTATGGATAACAATTGCCTAGTAGGTCAGCAAATAAACACTGTACCTCTACAAATGTGAATTTATAGCAAAGTCAATAGACATGTTAGTGATGGTAACTAAAGAGAAACTGCAATTCAAGTTTTTCACTTATCATGGAATAAATTTAATAAATACTAATTTTTGAGAGATAAAAACATTTTCAAAAATCACTTTGTTTCAGTAATTTATTATTTTATTCCCAAATTTCAATGTGGCAATAAATTAAGAAGACATTTAGCCTATGGAAATTAGAAATACTATCCTTCCATAACCAGAATATTTTTTTTGAAATTTCTGAATTTGGAAATTTAATTATTCAAAAACTCTATTGCTTGCTTAGAAGGAGATTAAAGTCTATTACCTTTATATCCTACATAAAACTAATTGAAATGTTTTCACTGTCTCTTACCTCATTTCCTTTCTTTTCATTTTAAATGTGCGTGTTTTTTAATCCCAACATTCTTGAGACGAGACTCCTATGTTCTCACAGGAGTGAAATAAAAGACAATAATGAAGACACATTTTGCAGAATTGGTGATGCAGTCATCTTTTGACTGGCATTAGATAGCACAACAGAGTCATTGTTATGTTCTAAGTTGTGCTTTTTCAGTATATGACTCACCTAAGAGTTACTTTCCTGTCATTCCTTTTCCTTTCTCTAATGACAGCACATAAATCATGAAGGGCACATTATTAACAGACTTCAGCAAGGACATCTGACAGAGAAAGCAGCAGTCTTCACAGAGCTCACCACTCTACTTACATGAAATTAACCTGAAAAGGATAAATTTTTTTCAAATGAATTTTCTTCAGTTAATGGTCCTAAGAGAGAAGAAAATTATCATTTTAGGGAAATCCAGCAAAGTGGGCTTTCTTCTGTGTTAAAATAAGATGAGAAAAAGAATTTCACATAAACAGATCTCTAAAGATCTTAATATTATGTATGTAAAAAGTGTAAACCCATTGTGTATGTACTTCTTTGGCAAAAATCAACTTCCCTTTAGTTTGGGGTGAATATATAACTAATATTTGTAATAAAAACTGTCTTAGCCTTCACAAAATGCCTCAGTAGACATTATTTTAATTATATAAACTTTATTTGAAATTGATATAATTTGACTGTTTGGAATAGAGAATCTGATCCTCAAAAGTCTTATGTTATTTGGCAAAAAGAGGAATCTTCTACCTCCATTTCTTTTGTTTCTCCCATTAAATCCTAGCAAGTCTTACTTGTACTAAGCATAATGCTCTAAAATGAGAGCCTTGGGATTTTTATTAAGATGTTTATCATTTTTTATTAATAAATTTGTACTCAACAATGGAACATTCTTTAATTTGAAACAGTTACCAAATTGTAGGGTTAAGGAAATTTAAAAGACTGGAGTTAGACATTCTAAACAAAACAGAAAAGCCTTTATTAGAAAAAAATATTGCCAATTGTACATGTAAACAACTTGGATAATATAAGGAAAAATATAGTAGTAAATTCCTAATCTAATCAAGATAAATAATATTGATGTTAACACTATGGATTAGCTACACGAAAGTCATTCACAACCAAATTCCTCCTTCGTACCTCTAATATACCAGCTGGAAGTGTAAAATATTCACTTTCCCTGGCTGCCTTAAAAGTAGAAGTAACCTAAAAAACAATTCTGACCAGGAAATGTGGGTATAAGTCACTGGGTAGGGGTTCCAGAAAAGTTTTTTAAAGGAACAGATGAAAGTCAGCCTGCTTGTCTTTATTTCCTCCTTTTTCTGCATGAAATGTAGATTTAATGTCTAAAAGTACAGAATCATTTTATGACCAGAATGACAAAAGTCACATGTACAGGATAGGCCATCAGGAAAATAGAATAATCTATCTTTGAACCTGTCACCCCAGGTTCTTTATTCAATGAGATATTAGAAATCTTATAGTTGTTGAACTTGCCTTTTTATAGGATTCCCACTATCTGTAACTAAAAAAATTTTAACAAATGTAAAATCTGCACTTGAAATTGGGGGGCTGCAAAAAAAGAAAGAAAGAGAATATTGAGTTTATTAAGTATAAAAGAGGTAAGACCCTGAGAGACAAAGTCCTGCCAATTTCTGGGTAGGAGAGCCTGATATGGACCACATGCAGACTCAGGTTGTAACTTTTACAGAAATAATTTTTAAAAACTCAGAATGTTAGCCTATGCCAATTTTAGAAGAAAGGGTGGGCCTTCCAGATTTGGTTTATCAAATTTGCAAATGGTAAGAGAGGTGCTCCTTATAGGTGCAACACCTGTTGATTGATTCATGTAATTCAGAGCCTTTTCAGCGCTGAAAAGACAGACTATGTATTATTCAGGATGAGGGAATCAGGAAAACAGTAGTCTACGTATTTGAACTGGTTAAAACCTGAAGGTTAATGTCAGGCTTACAGGAGACAAGGCTGGGTCTCAGGGATTTCTCTTGCTTGTTAAAATGCTCTCCCATTCAAAGTGTTGGAAGCAGCTGGCAAAAATTTTACCTCACTAAAGTTCCCATTTTAAAAAATTGCATCAAAGAAATTGCTTCAAATCAAATACTAAGAGAATAGGTAGACTAGAAAGACAAACAACTAAGAGCCAAAGCCTCTGAGAGTTGAAGCTAAATATTGATAAAATCTGTGAATACTTTCTTGTAGATGTGACCAAAAACAATTTGACTGAGCATTTACTAATTTTAGGGAGACCTGAATCGTCAAATAATTCATGAATGTAGACCTCAAGAGCCAGTGAGTGTTCCTAACTAATATAAATTCCAGGCTTCCAAACTCAGACCAAGAGAAGACAATTTGAGAAAGCTCCACACATGCTAGAGAGGTCATCATCCCCAATTCCACCTCAGATATCACCAAGGAGGATAACAGATAAGGAAGATGTTCCCACAAACAGAATCAAGGGCTCATAGGAATTTTCTCCATCACCAGAGCAGAGTTCTCCCTATTCCTAAACAGTGGGATTTGTTCACAGTTACGGGTATATCCTATTCTCCCTATTTCCAAATGGGATTTTTATTGCAGATTGCATTGCTATAGTCTTTTAAACTTAAACGCTATCAGACTATATCTGCATCTGACAGAAAAACTATACATCATCCAGATATCCTAAATTTGAAGCTAGATGCAATAACTAAATCACACTTTTGAGTTGTACTGTGTTTCCCTGAAAATAAGACAGGGTCTTATTTTTATTTTCCTCAAGAAGACACTCTAGGGCTTATTTTCAGGGGACATGTTATTTTCCCTTCAAAGCCTCAGCTTGCAGCACACACAGGATGGCGGGGACCTGACACAGGGAGCCGACCTTGTTGATGGGGCTGCCGGCACCTTTCTGGTCACCTCTGGGATAGTAGCTATCACGATGGGGCAGATTGAGAAGGGTTGCTCATCTTCTTTACTGCTCTGCGACTCTGTGACGAAATGCATGAGTTGTGCAGATACACAGCATAGCCGCGCCCATTACTAGGTCTTATTTTGGGGGTAGGGCTTATATTGTGCAAATGCTTAGAAATCCTGCTAGGGCTTATTTTAAGTGTAGGTTTTATTTTCGGGGAAACACAGTAGCTCTTGAGGGTGAGGGAGGTGAGTGCATAAACTATTAAATAAGAAATGCAGTATATCTGAATATTATCCGACTAAAGGACAGTGGCAGACATGGCAGATTACTTCCCCAAAAGGCATTGATAATCTATTTTTGTTTTGCCTGTCTCTACAATAGCAGCTACAAAGAAAAAGACCCACTTTCTCAGCCTATCTTGATAATGTATGTGGTCATGATATCCTATTCTAGACAATGAGATGTTTATTGAAGCTATTTTCTTTTTTCTTGATGGGGGAGGGGAAGACAGAGGGATGGAAGGGAAGGGGAGAGTGGTGTTAAAGCTATTTTCTGACCATAGAATGAAAAGTCATAACATAATTTCTGAGGTAACAGGAATTATTGAAGGATCTGGGTGTATGAAAGCATACTTGAAAGATTCCACTAGTCTACAATTTCCTTCTAAAATTCTTATTGTATGAAGTAAGTAAACACCATAACTATGTTGGTTACCTATTGCTCAATAGCAATGCTCCCCCAAATTCAGTGGCTTACCATTCTTGCGTCTGTGTGTTACTTAATGTAGAACATGCTTATCTGGGGCAGCTTGGCAGAGGTGGCTCTGCTTGATATGCCTGTTGTCCTTTTTCTGAAACCAGCAGTATAGCCCACATAAAATCTTCTCATGATAATGGTAGAATCACAAGAAAGCAAATGGAAACCCCAAAGGCCTCTTTACACCTAGAACTGGAATACTTTATTCTGTTGACTACACCAAGTCACACAGACAACCTCTAATCAAATTGTGGGAAATAGGATCTACTACATTTAGAAGAGAGAACTGCAAAGTAATGTAACAAAGGGCAAATGGATCAGGTGATGGTATTTGCGGTAAATAATGTAATATTCCATAGCTGATGATACTCAGATTTTCTGTTAGTTGTACAAAAATGCAAATTTAAGTCACCTATATGATTTTTGAAAGAGTTAAATTAGCAAAGTAAAGCAACCAGTACAATGTGAGAAACAAAATACGTCATACTTACTATTGTTATCATGCAATTGTATCTCCAACACAATCAAATTTGAAGTCAATAAAGAAAAAAAAATTCTAAAGTTTTGAAATGCAACAATCAAAATTATATGAATTTTTTTAGAGACAGAGTCTCACTCTTGCCCAGACTAGTTTCAAATTCCTGAACTCAAGGGATCCTACAGCCTCAACCTCCCGACGTGCTAGGATAACAGGTATGAGCCAGTATGCCCAGCCTATATGATTCATTTTTTACATTTACAGATTTCATTTTATGATGACATAATTTAAGGTATTTTAATTTTAGAAAAGACAATAATACAAAACTACAATAAGACTGGGGAAAAGATAACCTGATGATTTTGAGCTCTTTTGTTATTTGCTTTTTTAAATAATAATATACAATAGCTTGCATTTCCATTCCTAGCAAATAAAGATTGTATTGATACCCAGTCTCACTAACAATGCATTCCTATTGGAAGTTGAATGTTTTATTGACCATTTTTAAGTCTTCATTAAAAACAAATTAATTTTAAAAAAGTGTAAGATAATATAAATTAATAAGTAACACAGGATTTTAATTATTTAAGAGGTATGCATTGAAAACATCAAAAATTTGCGAACATTAAACTTATAAGCCTTTGTCCATACTTGCCAGCTGAAATTTCTAAAATTGCAAGTAAAGATTGTATATATACGATACCAACCACACATTTACAGTATTAGAGAACAGATGATAACAGCAGCCATCCAGAAAATCGAATAGTTGCACATGAACTGTCTGACTCTCAGACAATCATTACTCCATTGAGTGAATCCAGACTTCCTGAAAATATGATAAGTATAGTTCATAGAGCAAAGAGTCAGCCAGGTCCTATCTCATGAGAGCAAATCTGGTCAGGTGACTGTTTAACAGTTCCGCTGTCCAGGCTCTTTTACTAAATTAAACCTGGTTGGATTAGTCTAGAGACAGAGACTGTGCCTGCACCAAAGTCACTGACAAAAAGGCCTCTGCATGTTCTGGGATCTACTCAGAACTCGGCATGTCATTATCACACATTCTTACAACTGTAGGACCAAGAGAGGCCACTCACTTGGGTTTCATGTTGTAGTGTCTGTCTGTCTCTCTCTCCCCTCCAATTTATATTTCTTCTTTATCTTTCCCCTAATATATACACACACACACTTAAAATTTAATTTAAAAACCCTTGGACTGGTCTGTCAATTAGAATCCAACCTGTAGAAACCAGTATACAATTTCGGACACAGCCAGTAACTCTAAATAGCTGCTGTTGTGATGAATGCAAATACTGAAGAAAAGGAAACACATCTCCTGCACTATGACCTAGAAACAAAAGAAAATTGTGTCCAAATACCAGGAAAGTTTAAAGTTTGGGTTGTTGCTCACATTGGAGAAAGAAACTGTTTCAGAGTTCCAGAAGGATTTCATTGGTGGGATGCTCAGGTAAGAGAAAAGACAAATGAATTAACATATAATCCTTCTCAAATAGAATGAATATAATAGATTTTTGCAAAATGGAGTATTATTTCACAGTAACCCCAAACACCTATTTTCTTTTTCTTTCTGTGTCCAAAACTTGGTTCTAGAATTACTCAAGAATTATATTTACAAAATTATCAATAGCAAGAAGAGAAATAGTTTGTAAAATTAAATAATTCATATTACTCCCAAATGTATATATGTGCAGATCTAGATGAACATGAATAAAAGATGTAATAATTGTTCACATTACTAAATATATGTAGATATTACTTTAAGAGAGAGCAAAATCATTTTACAAGTGAGTCTGAATTTTATGATAAAAGTTAACTTTTTTATAATAATGTGATAATTATAATTTAGCACACATGTGGTTATTTTAAAATGTTGAAATATGATAGGTAAAATTCATGGTTAATTTCTGAGTCTAAGTATTGCTTTATGGAATTTTTAGTAATTTCAATTTAGTGATAACTTCAGCAGAACAAATTTTCTCTAAATTAACATGAATAAAATACTATATAAAAACTTTAATGACTCAAGAAAATTACTTAATTTGGCATTATTGTAACGAGAACATAATTTATGTGAAAGCTATTATTTTAACAACATAATTTTGCTTGAAATAAAGTTTTATGAAATAAATACTATATAAATTATAAATAACATGTATCCACTTCATCATCTATCATTCAGCCAAACATTGATCAATTGAACAATAATTAAATTCATTTTTTTTATATTTTGCCTCAATCATATGGCTTTATATATATATATATGTATAATATATATACATTTTTAATTTTCTTATTAAAGATGTCGATTTGCCAACGTAGGAGATAGAATATATTTTAGGAGATATAATCTCATTTATAGCTTTGAAATATATAAACATTTAATATGTGGGCCTCCATTTGTATTCTTGCCTTAGATCTCAACAAAATTTAGAAGTAAATCTGCCAAGAAATTTCAATTTGAAAAAGTAGGTTAAAAGTCTTATGAGGAAAATTAAGTAAACTAACTCAGATTGCATAATCCCTGAGAATTACAAGCATGAGTCTGTAACTGCCAGTAATAATTTTGCTTTATAAAGGAAATAGAAATATGGATTGTATGATTACCCCGAGTTTCCAAGAGGAATAAGAAGAGATAGTCTCTGTCCTAGAGGATAAAATAACAGAAGCCCTCTTATATAAGGAACACTGAAAATCAAATATACACATATACACGTATGTACTCATACATAACATCATGTATGAACATACATACACACAAACACACAATTCAGAAAAGCTTTCTTATGGTAAAATATAACTGTCTCAGTAAATCAGAGCATACTCACATAGAATAACTAATCTTTTAAGGCCCAGGACAATTTAAGACAGTTAAAATGTATGAAGTAGAAAAAAGTGGTAACTAAGGCCCCTGATAAGATTTTTTCCATTGGATTGAGTTTTTTCTCATGATGCATCTAAGACATTCATGCAAATAGATTTCAAGAAGACCCTCTTTTGCCTCTCTAAGACATACCTGGAAAATTTGAATTTTTAGAATTTTATATTAGTGATATAGTTTCCTAAATAAATATTCAAAACAGTATAGCATTTGGATTTGGAAACCTTGGTTTAAATCTATGCTTCAATATTTACATAGACCCTTAGTGTATTGGTTATCTCTAGCTACATAACAAATCAGATCGTTCCAAAATTAAATAACAGCCATAAAGATTGTATAGGAATATAATTGTCCCCATCTGCAAATTGACAGGATTGTCTTTATATCTTGCCTCTATCTTGACTGTATACTGGATACAATAATGTACTACAGTTTTGCAAGATTTACCACTGGGGAACTAGAAAAAGGGTACATGGGATCTCTCTGTTCTGTTTCTTATACCTGCACATGAGTTTAGAATGATCTCAAAATAAAAAATTAAATGAAAAAAGAACTATGTTCTAAAAGTATTTTATTGAGCATATTCTTGCACTGATATTTGATTATATATAAAAATTATATAATAAAAAATCCTAAATGTTCATCAATATGAGGATAGCTAAATAAATTATGACATCCATATTTTGGAATGCTATGCAGCTAACAACACAAATTTGGAATCTCTTTCTATACTAAGGAAACTTCTCCAGAAAAGTCTTATATCACCATTTGCATATTTTTATCTAAAAAAATGTATATTTGTATTGACTTGAATAAAATATCTAGAACTATAATAATATCTAAATGACAGTGGTTACTTGTTAGAGGAGATAGAAAGTTGGGGAATTTAAGAGAGATGGAGATATTTTAGCACATATTTTTGACATTTGATCTATAAAATTATATTACCAATCACAAAACAAAATAATTTATTGAAATTGTTCTGCCAATACCAATATTCTAAAAATAAAAACTATATGACATTAGTACAAAGGCCCAAAGATGGAATAATAAATAAATGGAACATGAAGATAGTCTTCTGACCAGTAGAGAAAGAATTATTCATTGTGTGCTAAGAAAATAATTGATAAAATATTTGATGGATGGTGGAATTGAGGACTTCTTAATACCATGTATGAAGCTGAACTACACAGGAAATAAAGAATTGAATGCAGAGCCATGGAAAATCTGAAGTATAGTGTGGCTGTGTGTTTTCTGATTTAAAGATAATAGAACTTTATAGTTTTGAGGAAAAAGAAAATATTCATAGAGAAAGAAAAAGTATAGTTTACATTAAAAGAGATCACAGACAAGGAAACAGAATTCAATATTGGATTAAAAATTTGGTCATCATTAAAACAATGTTTGATTTTATAGATAAATGCATCCATCATTATTTATGTGTTTACATGTATAGTTAACAATAGTTTGAGCCAAAATAAGAATAAGATTTATTTAATAATAGTTTTTCCCTATGATGGAATACAAGTAAGCTAATATAAATCAGTGGAAATTAAATATTTTTATGAGTATGGAAATATATAAACATAATTTATATGAAAGAAGCATGATAGATTAAAAGAGCTTCTAGAATGGTGGAATTCTATGTAACTTTCACTTCTTTTTACTTTCTATATTTTCCAAGTACTTTGCTGTGAACATGTGTTGTTCATAAAATTAATTAGGAGATACGTGGCATCTAGACAGTTTTGACATCACAAATAAACTCTTAAAGAATACTATAGTAGAAATCTGATTTTGCTCCAACATATAATGAGCTTGGAAGTTGTCCATGCCATACTTAGAATAAAAAAAAAATCTGAACAAACTGAAATCACGGACTTGTATTATGTCCATCAGAGAATTGAGATCAGCAAACCTGAAATTCATCACAGCTGAGCTCATCTTACCAGGAGAAAAAGTCATTAGAGTTGGTAACTGGTAGAAGCACTTAAATAGCAATTTTGAGAAATCTTTAGAGGCTAAGTGTGGACTAGCTTGACACTTAAAAAACCTGGAAACCCAGTCTTAGGTGGGCTCCCAAGTCCTTATTTCTGTGGTTATAAAAAAAGGCAAGGGTGGGGACCCTCCAGAAGACTGACCAGGTTTTCATTTTAAAGATCTAACACAAATTTTTTCAGACCTGGTGAAGGGAAACTAACCATTTTGAAATATGCCCAGAGCATTCTCCATAACAGAGACCTGTCCTCTAATGGAAATTACTTTGCCAGAGCATTATCTGACTTGGAGAAAGGGCAGTAAGACAACTCTAGCCCCTTCTACTCTTCTATCTCACTAAGGGAACCAAAAAAAGGCTAAAAATTACCTCTGAGGATTACAGCCTAGTGACTCAAGGCCAAGTAAAAACTTAAGATATAATCATAATTATGTAATATACATGATTAAATATATTATAATATTTAATATATGATTAGATTTTTGTTGATTGTATGATTAATCATGATTATAATTATATAATGCTTCCCCTATTCCAGACTTACCAAAATATCAGCAGGGCCCCAGTATAATAATAGTGGATTATAGGAAAGAGAGACAGCTGCAATGCACAAACACAAATTAAGAAGAAATTCTTAGGGAAACCAAAATAGGAGAGAGGGAAAAAAAGGAAACTAGAGGAACCTGAAGTCTCTAGCACTCACAGATATAGAAAACATTAAACACAGCCTATCAGGATGTATATTTATCCTAATGTATCCTGTTACCTGATACATCATGTCAGATTTCAACAAAAAGTTAAAAGACATATTAAAAGGCAAGAAAATGCCTAAATGAAGAAACCAAAAATAGTATCAAAGCCAGATTTAGATTTTATAGAGATTTTGGAATTATCAGATAGGGATTTAAAAGTAATGATTATTAATATGTTAAATACTCTAGTGGAAAATGTAGACAACATGCAAGGATGGATGAGTAATATAAACAGAAAAATGCAAACTCTAACAAAAAATGAAAAGAAAATTCTAGAAATCAAAAAGCACCATAAGAAAAATTAAGAATGTTTGATGGGATCAGCAGTAGACTGGATATGGCTATGGGAAAAAAAATCAGTGAGCATGAAGATATGTCGATAGAAATTTCCCAAAGTGAAATGCAAAGAGAAAAAATGAAAAATAACAGAATACAGAAAAGCATTTGTAAAAATCCAACACTCATTCATGATAAAAAAAACTCCCAGCAAACTAAAAATGGAGTGGAACTTCCTCAGTTTGATAAAGAATATGTACTAAAAGCCTACAGCTAATACCACACTTAATGGTGAAAAACTAGAAGCCTTTCTGCTAAGATCAGGAACAAGGCAATTATGTTCCCACTCAATACTCCTTTACAACATCATACTGGAAATTCAGGGTAATGTAAGAAGACAATTTAAAAAAAAATGTAATAAAAGGCATACAGATTGAGAAGGAAGAAATAAAACTGCCCTTGGTCACAGATGACATGAATATCTATATAGAAAATCCGAAAAGTTGACCAAAAAATTCCTGAAATTAATAAGACTATAGTAAGTTTGCAGATACAATTTTAATATACAAAAATATATTGCTTTTCTACATACTAGCAATGCACATTTTGAATCTGAAATTAATATACCTTTTACACTAGCAACATTAAAAAAGAAAAGAAAGAAAAGTAAATACATAGGCATAAATGTAACAAACTACATACAGGATCTGCATGAGGAAAGCTGAATTGCCATTGCTCCTTTGTCAAAGATTAGTCTCAGTGATGAAAAGACAGTGTTTTCAACAAATGGTGCTACATCATAGGACACTGAAATGCAAAACAAATAAACAAACAAACAAAACTAGACACAGACTTAAATCTCTAACAAAAATTAACAAAATAAATTATGACCTAAACGTAAAATGAAAGCTAGAAAACTTCTAGAAAACCACGTAGGAGAAAATCTGTGTGACCTTGAGTTTGTCTCTGTGTATATGGTTGTAAAACCAAAAACATGATCCAGTAAAAAAAAAAAAATTATATCAGACTTTATTAAAATTAAAAATTTCTTATCTGCTACAGAGATGAAATGCAAGCATTGGACTAGGATAAAATATTTGCCAAATGCATTACTAATAAATAAAAGACTTGCATCCAAAACATACAACTTTAAAATGCAATGCAGTAATAATAATAAAACAACTCCATTAAAAAATGGACAATTATTTAAGTAGACACCTGATCAAAGAAGATATTAAGATATAGATGGCACGTAGTCATATGAAAAGATACTTAACACCATATATCATTAGGGAAATTGAAGTTAAAACAACAATCAGATACCACTATGCACCTACTAAAATGGTTAAAGTTCAAAATGCTGACAGTCCCAAATGCTGGGAAGGATGTGGAGCAACAGGAAATCTTATTCATTCCTGGGGAGAATGCAAAATGATACAGCTACTCTGGAAGATACTTTGACAGTTTCTTATAAAATTAAACATATCTTACCAAACGATCTAGTGATCTCCCTCTTAGGTATTTACCAAATTTATTTATTTATTTTGACAAATGAATTTTTTTTTTCTGTAAGATATGTCTTTTTTTTATTTCAGTATATTGCGAGGGTACAAGTGTTTAGGTTACATATAGTGACTTTGGCCCACTTGAGTCAGAGCTTCAAGCGTATTCATCCCCCAGAGAGTGCACACCATACCCATTAGATATGTGTATATACCCATCCCTTCCTCCCTACTCCCATCTGCCTAGCACCTGATGAATGTTACTACTTATATGTACACTTAGGTGTTGATCAGTTAATACCAATTTAATGGTGAGTATACATGGTGCTTGTTTTTCTATTCCTGTAATACTTCACTTAGTAGAATGGGCTCCAGCTCTATCCTGGATAATGCAAGAGGTGCTAGATCACCATTGTTTTTTGTGGCTGAGTAGAACTCCATGGTATACATATGCCACATTTTATTAATCCACTCAGGTATTGATAGGCACCTGAGTTCTTTCCACATCTTTGTAATTGTGAAAATTTACATCCATATAAGAACCAGAAAATATTTATAGCAGCTTTATTCATAATTGCCAAAATGTAGAAGCAACTAAGATTTCCTTTAGTAGGTGAATAAATAAATTGTGGTATACAATGGAATAATATTCAGCTATAAAAAGAAATGAGGTATAAAATCATGAAAAGCCATGGAAATAACTTGAATATTATTGATAACTGAAAAAAGCCAGTATGATTCCAAAAACATAACATTCAGGAAAAGGAAAAACTATAGAGATGATGAAGATTTGTGGTTTTCAGGATTTTGGAGTAGAAGAGGAGAGAAGGGATGAACAATTGAAGCTCATAGGATATTCTCTATGATACTGCCATGGTGGATATATTACATTATGTATTTGTCAGAACCCATAGAACTGTACAGCACAGAGAGTGAATCTTAATATAAACTAAGGACTTCAATTATAAATAATAATGTATCAATATTTGTTCATTTATTGTAACAAATATACTAGTGCCAGTTGTTAATAATAGGAATACTGGGAGGAAGGGAGGCATATGGAACTCTGTATTATCTGCTCAATTGTTCTCTAAATGGAAAAATGTTTTTTAAAAGTGTATCAATTTTTAAAATGTTACTATAGGGTAATTCTTATATGGCAAATTTTGTTTCTTATGTGAAGCACTATCCAAGGAATTTTCCTCCCAACTTCAAGCTGTCATTAGTCATTATTTTTTTTTTTAAAGTTTTACCATGTTTATTTTATATCATGATTTCTTAGTCCTTGTTAAGATGATACAATTTGGGGAAACATATATTCCCTTCCCTTTTTTGTTGCATGTGTGTCAGCAGGAGTAGGAAGAACAGAGTATGAGAGAATAAGCAAAGAGTACAGGAAAGGGAAAGATGGAGAGAAAGATGAAGTTGAAGAGACACACAGATTAGTCATTATTTGTTAGTTCAGTGGAATACCAAAATTATTTTTATATTATATATATTTGTAATCTATATATCATATATATAGATTATATATAATCACTAACATTTTAGAAAGTAATAAGATTCAAGAATTTTTCACAGAGTCTGGCCAAAAAAGAAAAAACAAATCATAGTTAAAAGATGACAGGTTTAACGGTTAAAGCCAAGTAATTAAAAAGAGAAGAAAAGAAACATGGAAAAACAGGAAAATATCAAAGAAACAACAGATTTCCCAAGAGAAAAGGGAAACATGAGGCTTTACTCAAGATGGTCTTGAATTTACAAATGTACCTATTCATCTCAGATGATACTACTAGTAAACTTTTGGACAATTAAACTAAAGGGGTATAGCTTGCTCAAAAACCAGAAGAAAATTAAATCACTGTAGGTTAGAAAAGTTAGAAATTACAAAGCAAGCACTAAAGCCTCGTATGTGTTTAGCATTAAATTCAGAAAGAGGCAGAATCTACCTGGTGTCTGACCACTGCAGAGCAAATGGGACCTGAGAAAGCCCCTTATGGATGATTTAGAGAGAAAAAGAGCCAGGGTTCCAAGATGAAATCAGTGGCTGGGATGGACTTTCTCCATCCATAAAAGATACTGAGAATAACTATAATTATTCCCTGTAACTCTGACCTATGAACTTAATTTGGCAGAAGTCATGGAGACAGCCAGTCAGTCAAGCTGTATGCCAATCCAATTGCTGTCTCCAAGAGTAGATAGACGATATCCCCCCTGTCACCACGGGCCAGGTATCAGAATCTTAAATATTCTTGATTGAGCTGGAGATTGGGCAGGTGGAGAAAAATAAAATGAGAGGACAAGAGAGAGAAAAAGAGAAACATAACAAACTAAAGTCAAGCCTCAAGATGAGCCAGTAAGTGAACATTACAAAAATCTGAAAAACAACTAAGAACTAGAACCAACAAAATTAAAATTCCCACCAATATGAAAATAATAGCTTTGAAATAACAACTTTAAGGTAAATATTTTTAAGGTTATCAAAGATATAATATACTGAAAAAAATGAAACCTATAAATGCAAATGGGGCAGTATGAGAAAACTGAGGAAGAATTTTTCAAAGCGAGATGTACATGAAAAAGAACCAACTAGGAATATAGCATATAAACCTTTTTTATAATCAAATTTAAGGAATCATATAGGAAATATCCTCTAGCCTGTTCAACAGAATTTCTTGCAATGATGGAAAGATTCTATATCTGCTCTGTCCAATATAGTAGCAATCAGTCAGTTCTTGCTATTGAATGAAATACAGCTATTGTGACTAAAAAACTAATTTTTAAACTTTATTTGCTTTTAATTAATTTTGTTTAAATAAGCATACATGCTAACTATCTACTTTATTAGACAGCCAAGTAAGATAGAATATATTCAAATAAAGAAATCACAGTTTGAAAACCACCATTCAAGAACGTGTCCAGAAAGTGGTATAAAGAGACATACAAACATAAAAGTATTTATAAGGGAGAATGATAATATGTTGAGACTTCAAAACATATGTCCAGGAGTAGAATATAGAGAGAATGCTGGAGAATCAATATGCAAAGAAATGATAGCTGTAATTGCAAAGAAATAGAGGAGAGTTCAGATTGAAAACATGATCTATGACTGAGAAAGACACACCTAAATATAGTCAGTGAAACTGCAGAACAGTAAAGATAAAAGGAAAAAAAATCCTAAAAATTGCAAAAGGGAAAAGAAAAAGTACTAACAGATGAATGACAGCTAGACTAGCAGAAAACTTTTCATCAGAAATAATATTGGTCAAAATAAAGCAGTTATATTTTCAGAATGAAGAAAAATAACCTACAATCTATCATTCAACATTCAGATATACTCTTATTTAAATATGAGGATGAAACAATAATACTTTTCCAGAAAGAATACAAATAAATGTATTTAGGTCCCCTATGCCCTTCATGAAGGACATATTATATTAAAGGATCCATCACAATACAAAGAAATGGTTACTCAAAGTGGACTGCAAGAAAAATAAGGAACAGAGAAATAGGCTGTAAGTAACAAACTTTTCAGTCAAATTATTTCATGAATAATAAGGGAATCTGCTGTGTCAAATAATGGAGAGTTCTGAGAAATAAAAACTTCTAAGCACCTTTATCCAGTGGCTCTACAACAGATCCCATCAAAGACCTAGTTTCCCTTTATTTCTCATTTCTACTATCCACAAAGTTGTCTTTGTTCTAAAGGCAGGCCCCTTGTAAAGGTGATACCCTTTGTAGTCAAAGGATGAATACCAGAAATGGATTGTGTTACATGGATTCACTTTCACACCCAGCAGGAGATTGATAGACTTCAGTTTCACTATGATTGAATGGTCTTAATATCAGTTACTGTGTAAAGTGCCATGTGCTGATTGTAGCACATTTGGGTTAACTGGACATCTAACAGGCTCTTGAGGGGCTGATTTATCTCTTAATACAGACAGCCACAGCACAACTCCTAAGGCTTTCAAATGCACTCTTTTTATTGCATTGGTATGGATATTAGAGAGAAATGAATATATATTCATTTTAATTATTAACTGTAACAAACATAACATTCAATTTCAATGCTTGAAAACAGGAGAAATTAAAATTGTAGATGATAAAAAGAAAGATAGGAGGGGTACTTCAGTAGGTATATTAAAAATAGTTTCTTAGGGTTTTTGTGAGCATATAATGCTGAATCAATTTAGAATTGTTACAGAAGTATAAAGTTTGATTTGTGTTTTAAAAACTTAAGGATACAAATAGAAGGCCAAAAATAAAATCTATAGTTTGCAATAAACAAACAAATAGGTAATAAAAGAAATGTTTTAAATCTACCAAAATGCAAAAAATAAAGAAGTAAAAAAAGACATGATAAATTGAAAATTCAAAAATACTTGACTGAAATATGTTCAACAATATTAGTATCCAAAATAAACATAAATATATTTAATTAACCTATGAAATTACAAAGCACACATCATTTAAAAAATTCTTGTTATTCTCTAGATGGATTTTCCATGAAAATCGCATTGGAAAAAAAACTACATAGAATACTTGGAAAAACTATATCTCACAAATATTACCCAACAGAAAATGGGTATCACAATATTACTGTCAGAAAAAAATACAATTTAAGTTAAATAGTAATGAAAAAGGCATACTATCAAATAGTAAAAAACAATAATAGATATCTCAACCACAAACATCTATGACTTCTATGCTTATAACTATGTAAGGCAAAATTGACAGAATCAGGAAGAGAGATTGTGCAATTCACTTTATGCTGGTGAATTTTTAACCTGCTTATCTCAGAAAATTATGAATCAGAAAAACACTAAAATTTAATTATAACAAAAGACCTAAACAATACTGTTGATAAAATTCTTAAATAGTTTTATATATAACCCTGTGCTATATAAAAGCATACACTCTTTTCTAACACATGTGCACATCATGGAAGAATTAACCATGTGAAAATTATAAATATGAAAAGGTGCATATAATAAACTTCACTCTCTATATAGAATATAGTTTACCTTAGAAAGCCATTGGATCAATTGTTAGTAAGCTGGAACTCAGGAAAAGAGAAGAGATGCAGAAAATACTGACCGTTAGTAGAACCTGGAATCCAGCATCCTGGTGTCAGGACTAGACTGTGGGCAGATGGCTAGGAATGGACTCCTTATAGAGTAGAAGATTGAAAAGTAATATAAAGTCTGATCTCAATTTAAATTATTTCATGTTTTATTGTATAACAATTTCTGTTTCCCTCAAACTTCAGTAAAATTCTTTAAAACGTAACAAACATTCCATAGTGATGTCTTGGGAAATAAAATAGGGATGGGAACATGCACCTTGAGGGTTAATGTGGATGAAACCAAGCAGGCTCTATCAATAGGTAAAAGGAAAGAACAGATGGGACCAGGTGAGCCCAGATGGAGCAACCTGGATAGATACCACAACACCATGTTTTCAGGAGTATGGAGGAGGGTGACATAAACTTCTGCCAGTTAATGGGGATGAGTGCTCAAATAGTTTTCTTAGAATAATAAATGAAAGAGTAACCTGCTTGATGGGGACATTCAGGTTACACTTCCATAAAATCTCTTATTTACTTGAAGAACAAGGCTTAGTAAACTCAAGGGAAGCATGTTTTGCTGTAGAAACAGATTTTCAGTCTGACATGCCTGAAATAAATTTGCCACAAGCTGTGTCTTCACTATACATAAAAGTGTACTTCTATGTCTTTGGAGAACTAAGCCAAGGACACTGTGTTTCCTATTTAAGAAAGAAATGTAGATTTCTCATTAAAAGGCAAAGCCATCATTTAAAAAGGATGAATTGGAAAGTACTTTTAAAAAGAATTCCAGGTGGTTAAGGCACTTAAAATAAGTCTAAAAATTTTTTTTGGCTTAGGCCCATAGAATTTTAATTTGATTGTGAAGAGCATACACTTTTGCTTAACTATTGCTTCCTAAGATTTTACTATTGTGGGTACACAAGGGTAAATAACAGTGACTCAATAAATATTTTTAACTGAAGAAAAAATTCCCAATTTTCATCAATTGAGAGTGACCATGGAAAGCTAATATAGTCAATGGTCAAGAACAACCAGGATGTTGATATATTTATCAATTGATTTGAACTTCATCCTTCAGGTCTATGAAGTTTACTGGCAAAGCAGAGATCTATTAACACTAGTTTACTCTTGCCTAGAACTGGATTTGTGTACCTTTACCAATGAACCTCATCTATATAACACTTATTCTGGAGTTGTAGAATTGATAGAATGTGGATCTACTGCCTGGATCCTACTAGTCAGTTTGTTGCTGTTCTCCTCTCCCACCTGAAAACAGTAAGCAAGCCTTCTAAGCAGTTCCAATTTTTCAATGGAATAGTTTATAATACCTGAGAAATACCTAATCAATCCTTCTGTCCACCAAGATGGTAGTCTTTAAGAGATTGCATGATATTTAAACAAGTCCAACCAGTTTAACACAAAGTGTTTCAAAATTTTTACATATTCTTAAATGTTCCAACCAACTTCATTCTGTTACAGGCCAATCATTTACACAATCTTTTCATGAGCTACTTGTAAAAGAATGTAGAAAAAAATCAGTGTACTTAACCATTACAGAAAAAATATTTAGAGAATATTTTCTACTTAGTATTTTGCTACATAGTCGAAATGTCATCACATCTGAAAAGGTTATATATTTTAAATAACTTAAACAACATTTTAGTTTGTATACCAAAAATATTACTTTTTCTGATGTGCTGACTTTAATGAGTAACAGAAGACAAATAATATGATGCTACAGCCCACTGTTCACCGTAAACTCCATTCAAACAGGGACTGTGCTCTCTGCTGTAAACAGCATCCAAAGCAGTCCACACAGACCAGAGGTAATCAATATCTACTAGCGAATCAAGGAATGAATGATTCTACAAAGACCTTTCAAGAAATAAGACAATCTGTACAGTAAATTAAAAGTGCTATGACATTATCAATTAATTCACTTAAATTTATGCTATTGTGGCCTAATATAAGAGAGCAGAACCCAAGTCCATGCTCTAAAGATTACTATTCAATCATTTTAGACAAATTATTTAACCTCCTGATTCATATCTTCCTCTTCTACAAAATGGGGCCAATGATAAAATGCATCTTACTTACCTAACCATTTAAATACAAAAAAAAAAAAAAATAAGACACTGACTATGAAAGTCTTTTAAAATTACATAGTATTAAACAGACTTCATTGAATGGTCATTTTTACCATCAAAATAAGTTAAAAGTTATTTCTACTAACAAAGTAGGAGATATGAATATTTATCATAACTCTGCTAATAGCTATGTGTATCTCTCTTAACTAATTATTGTTGTTACTTTATAGAAAATACATCACGTTGATTATCTTCTCCAACAGCTAATATTTCCGATTAAGGTCACACTCCTAAAGAGTGAGAAAATAATGTACAAATATATTTGATGTATTAAATGCTATACAAACTCTGGAAGTACAGCTAACCCTTAAACAACACAGAGAGTAGGGGCAGTGTCATCCTTCTATGCAGTTGAACATCCTTGTATTCATAGACCAGTGGAACAGAATAGAGAACCCAGAAATAAATCCATGTATCTATAGCAGATTTATCTTTGACAGAGGTGCCAAGAACATACAGTGGGGAAAGAACAGTCTCTTCAATAAATGGTGCTAGGAAAACTGAATACCCATATACAGAAGAATGAAACTAGATTCTTATCTCTTGCTATATACAAAAATAAAATAAAAAAGGATTAAAGATTTCAATCTAAGACCTAAAAACTATGAAACTACTAAAAGAAAACATTGTGGAAATGCTTCAGGACATTGGTCAGGGCAATGATTTTTGATTTTTTGATTACCTCTGAAGCACAGGCAACCAAAGCAAAATTGGACAAATAGGATCACATCAAGCTAAAAAGCTTCTGCACAGCAAAAACAAAAAACAACAACAAAAAATAATCAACAAAGTGAAGTGACAACCCACAAAATGGGAGAAAATATTTGCAAACTACACATATGACAAAGGACTAACCAGAATATATAAGGAGCTCTAATAACTCATCAGAAAAAATCAAATAATTAGATTAAAAAATGGGAAAATGATCTGAATAGACATTTCTCAAAAGAAGATATACAAATGACCAAAACAAATATGAAAAAATGGTCAACATCATTCGTCATCAAAGAAATGCAAATCAAAACTATAATGAAAAAAAAAAAAAACAACTAATGAGATATCATCTCACTTCAGTTAAAATGGCTTTTATCAAAAAGATAGGCAATAACAAATGCTGGTGAGGATGTGAAGAAAGGGGAAACCCTCACACATTTTTGGTGGGAAGGTAAATTAGTGCAACCACTATGAAGAACAGTATGGAGGATCCTCAAAAAACTGAAAACAGAACTACCATATATCCCAGCAAGGCCATTGTTGGGAATATACCTAAAGGAGGGGAAATCATTATCTAAAAAAAAATCTGCACTCCCATGTTTACTGAAGTACAAGAACCAAGATTTGGAATCACCCTATGTGTCCATCAATGGATAAATGGATAAAGAAACTGTGGTATCTATACATAATGGAATATTATATAGCCACAAAAGAATGAAATCCTGCCATTTGCAACAACATGGATGGAACTGAAGAATATTATGTTAAGTAAAATAAACCAAGCACAGAAAGACAAATCTCTTGTGTTCTCACTTATATGTGGGAGCTAAATATTAAAACAATTGATCTTATGGGGACAGAGCGTAGAATGATGGTTATCAGGGTGTGGGAAGGGTAGTGGGGAACAGGGGGATAAAGTGGGAATGGTTAATGGTTGCAAAAATATAGTTGGATAGAATGAACAGTATTTGATAGCACAACAAAGTGACTATGGTCAACAATAAGTTAGAGTATACTTTAAAATCACTAAGAGCGGCTTTGGAATGTTCCTAATACAAAGAAATGACAAATGCCTAAGGTGATGGATACACCAATTACCCTGATTTGATTAATCTACATTGTATGCCTGTATCAAAACACCAAATGTACCCTATAAGATATACAACTATTATGTACCCATAATAATAAAAAATAAAAACAAAACACAAAATAAAAAAAAATCCATATATAATTTTTGGTTCCCAACAAACTTAACTACTAGTAGTCTTAGTGATAAGATAAACAGTTTAACAACACATATTTTGTATACTATATATTTTACATACTATATTCTTACAACAAAGTATCTAGAAAAAAGGTGTTATTAAGAAAATTATAAAGAAGAGAAAATATATTTCTAATTCA
Organism: Microcebus murinus; assembly: GCF_040939455.1. Lineage (NCBI taxonomy): Eukaryota > Metazoa > Chordata > Mammalia > Primates > Cheirogaleidae > Microcebus > Microcebus murinus. The sequence goes on from NC_134112.1 coordinate 57,465,108, forward strand.
TTACATGGAAGTAGATCATCATAAAGGTCTTCATCCTCATTGTTTTCAAGTTGAGTAGGCTGAGAAGGAGCAGAGGAGTGGTCTCGAGGTCTCAGAAGTGGCAGAAACAGAAGAAAATCCACATGTAAATGGACCCATGCAGTCCAAACTGTGTTGTTCAAGGGTCAACTGTATAATTTCCCATCAACAGGGTCCTAGAAAACACTAAATATTTTTTTGCCACAAAAAGGAGTGTCATGGTATAGAAGAAATTAAGGTAGCCCTAACTTACTGAGGTACTGAACACAGAGTTCAAGAATTTGGAGGGTACATGGATAGGTCTCAGAGGTTCTTTTTTCCTCTAAACTGATATAGTAGGTTGTGTATAAGTGCATACATTTTTTTTTTTTTTACATCAGAATACCCTTCATCTTTTATTGGATACTCAAAGGGTTCCAACTCCTGAAAGATTATGAACCAGTTGCTTAAAAAATGATAAAACAGCAGATACACAAAATAAATCAGAAAAGTTGTCATTTCTTTTTTTTTTTTTTTTTTTTTGAGTCTTACTCTGTTGCCTGGGCTAGAGTGCCATGGCATCAGCCTAGCTCACAGCAACCTCAAACTCCTGGGCTCAAGCGATCCTCCTGCCTCAGCCTCCTGGGTAGCTGGGACTACAGGCACATGCCACTGTGCCCGGCTAATTTTTTTTTCTATTTTTAGTTGTTTGGGCTAATTTCTTTCTATTTATAGTAGAGACAGGGTCTCACTCTTGCTCAGGCTTGTCTCGAACTCCTGAGTGCAAGCAATCCTCCCGCCTCTACCTCCCAGAGTGCTAGGATTACAGGCATGAGCCACCGCACCCAGCCAGAAAAGTTGTCATTTCAGTTCATTGTTAAACATATTCATGGGATTTGGTGTTTATAGAAAATCTTTGTATAAAATACAGCAATACTCTGTTATTTATTTATTTCACACTTTTTAGTTTATCTCCTGGTACAGAATATTGAGGCAGTATAGTCTATGACAATACACATTGTTCAATGGAATTAATTTTATAAAACTATGGAAGAATTTTAGCCAACATTTCTTATAGTGTCCATAACTAAAAATTAAATTTTAATGACTAGCCCAATAGTCCTTTTCAAAGAGATATAAGATTTAAATATTGCCTAAAATGTACTTAAGTGCTGAAGGAATAATAAAAATACAAGAAATTACTATATTAATATTTTGTGCTATATACCTTTTTTTGTTTCTTATGTTCTCCTTTATAGCTTTTGCTCTGGGAGTTTAAAGGAACCAATAAAAATTGAACACTAAAAAATTAAGCTTTTTCATTTTAGAAATGGCCACATTTTGAGATTAAGAGAAGTTATCTAATAAAGCCAATTGATTTTTAAATTTTCTATCTTAAGTCACTGTGTTCTCAGGTCATATCTTCTCGATTCTGCCTTTATAGTTTTACAGAAAGTCATAAAAAATTGTAACACTTTTTTTTAGTTGCTTTCTGTATTTGCTTCTCACTACTGTTGGAAAAGCACCAAAATGAAAAGTTCAAACTTTGCTCTTTCTTTGAGACGCCAGTAAATAAACAGAGTAAAGATTTTGATGATTTTTTCCTCTATTGCTGACTTCCTAAACACAATAAAAATTGGTAAAAAAAAAAAAAAAATCTAGTGATTTCACAAAAATATTTATAAAAGTAGAGACTCTGTCTCAAAAAAAAAAAAAAAAAGCCACTCTAACTGAGATAAGGTGGTATCTCATTGTGCTTTTATTTATTTATTTATTTATTTTTTTTAGACAGAGTCTCACTTTTGTTGCCCAGGCTAGAGTGAGTGCCTTGGCATCAGTCTAGCTCACAGCAACCTCAAACTCCTGGGCTCAAGCGATCCTCCTGCCTCAGCCTCCCAAGTAGCTGGGACTACAAGCACGCACCACCATGCCCGGCTAATTTTTTGTATATATACTTTTAGTTGGTCAATTAATTTATTTCTATTTTTAGTAGAGACGGGGTCTCGCTCAGGCTGGTTTCGAACTCCCGACCTCGAGCAATCCGCCCGCCTCCCCTCCCAGAGTGCTAGGATTATAGGCGTGAGCCACCGCGCCCGGCCTCATTGTGCTTTTAATTTGCATCTCCCTGATGATTAGTGATGTTGAGCATTGAACATTTTTTCATATGTTTATTGGCCATTTGTCTACCTTCTTTTGAAAAACTTCTGTTCATGTATTTTGCCCACTTTTTACTGGGGTCATTCGTGGCTTTGTTTTTTTGTTGCTGATTTGCTTGAATTCTTTATGGATTATGGTTATTAACCCTTTATCAGATATCTAGCTTGTGAATATTCTCTTCCATTCTGTAGGTATACGAAGGTAGTACATGAACTGGAAATTTGTCAGATGCATTTATTCTCTTTTGATTTCTTTTGATTTCTCTTTCTTTTAATAATACATTGAATTTCTCTTTCTTTTAATAGTACACTGAATTTTGCTTCCAATGCTTTATCCTTTCTATATTATATCAAATATTTTTTACATACACATTTGTAGCCCCTTCTATTATTATGGGTTGAGTAAAGTTTTACAAACCCACAATGTTAAGGTTGGCAATAGGCTTTAGCCAGTGACATGCTATCAAACAGGTGGTCTTTTCATGGTTTGGATAATTTCGCCTTTTGACTTGGCATTCTGTGCTTTTTTAATTTGCCATAAAAGCACATCTCAGTTAGCCACTGCCACATTAACCTGGCCCCCAGAATAAAGACACATGAAGACACATGGCCTGAAACACATCAGAAACCTGAGTTCAACCTAGCCTAGCCCTGCCTGGTCCATACCATCTAAATCACTGGCCATCTGAAAACCCACTTGCAGGAATATAATAGTTATTGTAAGCCACTTAGATTTTGAGGTTATTTATGGACAATAAAAACAGACTAATAAGTTTTTCTGTTCTGCTTTTGTGTTTGCTCTACTATTCTCTTTCATTGAAAAATCTGACTTCTGTTTACTTTTTAGCATGTAAATTGTTAAAAATATTTGTAGTTCCAAGCCTTACATGACTTTACAACTGTACTGCATGTCCCAGTACTAGTTGACCTTTTATATCCCTGCTTTTTACGTCAAAATTTGAAAGAGAATCTGATTTAGACTAAAAATAGATTAGCTAGAAATGAATCACTTGTCAACTGGACTAATGGTTCTGTCTTGACTGCCTATTCTGGGATGTAAGCAGGACAAATTATCTTAAAATTCTCAGGAAAATGGTTTGACTAGAAGATAGATGAAGGATTTTCCTAATACAATATTTAAAGTAAGAATATACATTTTCAATTAGATTAATTATGTCACCCCCATGCTTCAACATGTCCAAATTCCTGTATATATGTATGTATGTGTGTGTGTGTATATATATATGTATATATATATATATACGTATATATATACACACACACACATACATATATATATATATTTCAACATAAGGAAAAACCATAAACACGAAATTTTAGATCTTATAGCTATCATGTGGACATACTCTAGGAGGTATTTCTACTAACAACACTGATAGCAAGTTGTGTTTAAAAATGACATGAGCAAGATGGTAGAATAGACCTCTTTTCCCCACAGAAACAAGCCAAGATGAGCTTCACTAAAATGGGTAAGAAAAGCCATTTCATTTCAACTGTATCAGCTTCTCCTCCAACCCAGGACAGCTTATAGTTGGAAGGAAAAGCCCAACTCTCAGCTTCTCACTGGGGGGAGGGGAGGAAGAGTAGAATGTTCATTGGTGGGCCAGGTTTGGGGGGGCGCTGCCCAATGGACCAGTTTCTGTCTCACCTTACTCAAAGCACTGACAGAACCAGCATGCTTTGGATGCCTGTGGGATACAGGAAAAGAAGAGAACTCAGTAGCTTGTGGCAGTAAAGGAAAATCTGCAGTACTGCAGACAAACATCTGAGGGAGCAAGAGACCAACATACTTCTGAAAAAGAAGCCAGCAAATTCCCTTATTAGGAAATCACACACACAAACCCAGAGAAGATGCATTTCCATAAAAGAGTTGAGAGGACTCCCAAAAACTCTAGCTGGGCTGGTTGGTGAAGATGTTCCCTTGCATAAAGCCAGTCTGAATAGATTGGGAAAAGTTGGCTATTTTTTTTCAAATGCACAAATCACAACAACAACAAAAGTAACAAGGCACATGAAGTAACAGGGAAACATGGCTCAAGAAAAGAAACAAAGTAAATCTTCAGGAATTAACCTTATAAAATGGTCTTTTTAATTGCCTGAATTCAAAATAATCATCTTTAAAAAACTCCACATGCTACAGGAGAACATAAATGGACAACAAAAGGGATTTAGAAAAACAATGCATGAACAAAAAAGAATATCAACAAAAAGATAAAAACCATAAAAAAGAAAGAGATAAATTCAGAAGGTGAAAAATACAACTATTAAAAAAACTCAGAAATTTTGGAGCTGACAAATACAATATCTGAACAAAAATATTCACAAGAATGCATCAACAGAAAACTTGAACAAAGGAGTCACTTAACTTGAAGACAGAACATTTTAAATTATTAGAGAAACAAAAATTAAAAAAAAATTTTTTTAAGTGGAAAGTAAAGAACACCAAAGGATTCCAGAAACACCACTGAGCAGACCAATATATGCATTCCGAAAATCCTAGATAAAAAAGACAGAAAGAATGGGGCTGAAAGCTTATTTGAAAAAGATAAAGGGACTACAAAGTAGTACAACCTCTGTGGAAAGTATTATGGAGATATCTTGATGAGCTAAAAGTAGAACTATCATTTGATCCAGCAATCCTATTACTGGGCATCTACTCAAAGGAAAAAAAGACATTCTATAAAAAATATATCTGCACAAGAATGTTTATAGCAGCATAATTCACAATTGCAAAGATGTGGAAATAACCCAAGTACCCTCAATATATAAGTGGATTAATAAAATGTGGTGTATGTATACCATGGAGTTCTACTCAGCCACAAAAATCAATGGTGATCTTGTATGATCCTGGATAGAGCTAGAACCCATTCATTCTACCAAGTGAAGTTTTCCAAGAATGGAAAAACAAGCTCCGCATGTACTCACCATCAAATTGGTATTAACTGACCAACACTTAAGTATACATATAATAGTAACATTCATCGGGGATAGGGCAGGTGGGAAGGGGGAGGGAGGATAAGCATATACACACCTAATGGGTGTGGTATGCACCGTCTAAGGAATGGACACTCTTGAAGCTCTGACTCAGGTGGGGCAAAGACAATATACATAATCTAAACATTTGTACCCCTGTAATATGCTGAGATTTAAAAAAACATACCAAATATGAGGAAGGGAATATACATCTAAGTTCAAGAAGCTCAAAGAACTGTAACTTTGAATCACAAATAGGCACATATCAAGACAGATTATATCAAACTGTCAAAAGTAAAAAAGCAAAGAGAGAATCTTGAAATCAGTAAGAGAAAAGATATTCATCATGTGCAAGCTATTCATCACTTCCTATGTGAGTATCAGCAGATTTCTCAGCAGAAACATTTTAAGCCAAAATGGGGTGGAATGATATACACAAAGTGCTGAAATTTAAAAAAATGCAAAGCAAAATATTATATCCAGTAAAAGTATCATTTAAAACAGAAGGAGAAATAAATACCCTCTCAGATAAACAAAAGCTGAGGAAGTTCATCACCACTAAATCTGCCTTATAAGAATTGTTAGGAGATTCTTTCAAGTTCAAATGAAAGGACCCTAGACAGCAACACAAAAACATACAAAAAGAGGCACACACAAACACACACACACACACACACACACACACACACACACACACACAAATACAGAATCCTTCAATACTATAATAGTAGTGGGTAACTCACTTTTAATTCAGGTATATAATTTAAAAGATAAAGGAATGAAACTATGTTAATGGGTACAAAATATAAAAGATATAATTTGTGATATTGATAAAGTATGGGAGGGAGATGTAGAGGAGTAGAGTTTTAGCATGCAGTTAAGGTTGCTGATATACTTTGGATGTCTGTCCCCTTCAAATCTCATGTTGAAATCTAATCCCCAGTGTTGGAAATGGTACCTAATGAAAAGTATTTGGGTCATGAGGGTGGATCCTCATAATGTATGAGGTAAGTTCTCACTCTATTAGATCCTGTGAGAACTGATTGTTAAAAAGAGCTTGGTATTTCTCTTCCCTCTTTCTTGCTCCCTCTCACCATGTGACATATGTGCCCCCCTTCACTTTCCACCATGAATGGAAGATTCCTGAGGCCCTTACCAGAAGCATATGCTGGTGTCATGCTTCTTGTACAACCTACAGAACCCTGAGTCAAATAAATCTCTTTTCTTTATAAATTACCCAGCCCCAGCTATTCTCTTAAAGTAATGCAAGTGGACTCAGACAGTAGTTATCAGTTTAAAATAGTTATAACTATAAGATGTTTTATGTAACCTCCATATAGTAGCGCAAATAAAATACCTACAGAAGATACACACCAGAAAAACTGACAAAGGAATCAAAGCACATCAGTACAAAACATCAACAAAATGCAAAGAAAAGCAGAAAGACAGAAAATGAGAGACAAAATAACGATAAAACTGATAGAAATCCATTTAAAAGATGGCAAGAGTAAATCTATCCCCATCATTACATTTACTTTAAATGTAATTAGATTAAACTCCCCACTCAAAAGATTTAGAGTAATTGACTAGATAACAGCAAAATGCAATGATATACTGTCCACAAGAGAATTGCTTTAGATATAAGGACATACAAAGGCTGAAAGTGAAAGGATGCTAAAGCATATTCCATGCAAATGGTAACGAAAAGATTATAGGGGTAGCCATATATATATGGTAAATTATATGTGTTTTGACCATAAATTTAAAAAAAAACAACTAGAGTAATAGTATATTCATTTTTTCATGTTTGAAACAAAGCAATTCATGGCTTAAAATAAGAAGTTTGTCTCTCCCTCAGTACCTTGCACTGGTTCCCAATCCAACATGCGTTAGCTCCCAATCTCACACTTAGATCCATAAAAGAGGAAAAGAGGGACCCCTACACAGAATCTGCCCTTTAGGAAGCCTAGGATTTCACAAACACACTGACTCAAAATGTTTATTACAGAATGGGTCCTTTTTCACTCTGATTTTGGCACTCAGCATGGACAGAGGACAAGCCCGTAATCTTAAACATTCATTCTCATGACCAATGTTATTCGAGTAAGTCCAATGGAAATGAATCTCAGATTCATTGTCCTCAAGTCCTCAAAACAAGAAGTATCTCAGTCAGAATGCCATGAAAATTGATGGGAGTGGAAATGAAAAAGAGAAATCCTTTCTCTCAAAAGAGAGAAATGCAATAGATTCTCATATAACAAAGTATGGCTTCTCAGTGATGCTGACTGTTCATTGTCTTACATTTCTTTGTGTTAAATTTAAGTTTTCAAACATGGTGTATGGCTGGCACACTACAACTGCTATACATGGAGGATGAGATGGAGTATATTTTACAATATTAACACAATTCACATTATTCCTAAATATGTGTATATATACATCTTAGATAACTACATGAAGCATGATTCTTATTCTTTACAATTACAGCCAGATGAACACTGAATGCTATATTGTGAATAGTTTTAACTAAAATTTAAAAATAAAAAGTTGCAGTCTTAATGACTATTTAACAATTAATTAGAAAGAAAATCCAAATTATAATTTCAAAATATTTAGACTATATAGCAGCAGCCAAAATACTTGCAAAGATGACTAGTATTCATATTATGCAACTTCTCAATGCATCCAAGTCAACAAAATCATGAAAATATTCACAGGAGATGAAAAATGCATTAAAAATTCAATCTGCAACGTTTAGGGGATGGTCACACTTGAAGCTCTGACCCGAGGGGGAAGGGGGCCATGGGCAATATACATAACCTTAACATTTGTACTCCCATAATATGCTGAAATAAAAATAAATGAATAAATAAAAAATTCAATCTTCAGTCCTGCAGCAGAATATGTTGAAAGGAATTAAAGATGATACAACTTAAACCAAACAGAATTCACTAAAGATGAATCTGTATTGTCATATTCATTTCTATTGAAAATACACTCTATCATCATTATTTAGTATTATATTTGGAAGGAGTAATTCAAATATTATGGTAAATTAAAACAATGTGAAAGGTCATGAGTGGTGGCTGTAATCCTAGCACTTCTGGAGGCCAAGGCAGGAGGATCACTTAAGGCCAGGAATTGGACCCTGCAGTGAGCTATGATGACACCACTGCACTCTAGCTCAGGCAACAGAGTGAGACCCTGTCTCAAAAACAAACAAACAAACAAACAAAATAGGTGATAAAACTAAGATCATTCCTTTGATGGATGAGCATGAGCACAGGTTTCTATGATATTGGTAACAGAACCAAGCTAAGGACTTAAAGACAAGAGGGTGTCGTTTGCTGTGTTGATTGATGCTACAAACATTATTACCACGCTTCATTTCTTTTTTTAAAAAAAATACAAGAACACTCAAAAGTCACCATCATTATTTTACATAATTCTGAAAATTCTGGACAATAATTTATAAATAGAAATAGTGGGGGAAATAGTATCTCTGTAAATTATATAATTATATATTTAGAAATCCTAGAAAAATTCAGGTTTGTTAAAAGTTAAGCAAAATAGCTGAGTTTTTGAAAATACACAGAAACCAAATGATCTTATACCAGTTATTAATAGCTTTAAATTAATTTAAATTATTAAATTAATAAGTAAATTAATTAATAAATTAATAATTTAATAAATAAATAATATAATATAATAAATTAATTAATAAATAAATTAAATTAATAAGTAAAATAAAATATTATTTCAGAAATAAATAAATAAAAATAATAAAACATTAGAAATAACCCTAATCAGAAATGGCTACATGCAATTTTTATAATTTTTCCCTTTGGGACTCTTGAATACATACAATTTATTGTCTTCTCAAAGTACGTCATCAATTCAACCAAAATCTCAATCAAAATGTGTGTGTGTGTGTGTGAAGATAATGTATAAATTTAAATTTCCTCAGGGACAAAAATTAGCTTAGAAGAGCTAAGAAATTGTCTGCAAGTTCAATTTATTAAAGGATAATATCCTTTACCAAATATTTAATTGTATTACAAATTTATGATAAAAAATAATTCATTCTATTATCACAAATTACATATTATAATCCAATATGGAAATATTAGATAAAAATAACATATAATGTTAAGGAAAAGTGACTATTTAAAAACTATTTAAAAATGTGAATGTCTATTCACTTTAATCATTCAAATAAATTTCTAAATTAACTGTCAAAATTTTTAAAATAAAGATGATGTTGAGTTCTATTGAACTGCTCACTAGATAGGAAATATTAAATGTGTTTTTAGTACTCACAAAGAGTAATGCTGGCAAGTTTGATTAGATAATATTTAAAAGAGTCTTGCTATTCAAGTTTCAAAAAAAGGTTAAATTTGGAAATATGCAATAAAGATGAAAGAAGAAAATAATATATTTCTTATATAAAAAATTCTTCCAAATTATTATACAAATGATATTCTAAATATGGATAAGCAAGTCATTTAAAAAGAAACACACAAATGCCTAATGTACACTTGGTTAAAAAAGAAAAGAAAAGAAAGAAATATTTTCACCAATAAACAGGAATGCAAATATAAAGCAATAAGATACTACTTTTTTCACTAAGGAAATTTTTCGAGAATATCAGAACTTACACTCAATGTTAATAAAGATGTAATAAAATGAACTGTGAAGAGAGGCCCAATCTCCCTTAAAAGCAATTCATCAAAATATATTGTGTTTGAAAATGCTTATGCTTTTTATTGAGAAATTCCTCTCCAAAAAGTCTATCTTCAATAAATAATCAATGTTGTTTGTCGCAGTGTTTTTATGGAACAAAACTTTGGAAACAACCTAAATGTTCAAAACTATGAAATTCTTTTACAAATTGTGATTCATCTGAAGGATGGAATGTTATATAATATTTAATGCCATTTACAATAAATGCTTCTTACAGTTGTGTAGTCAAAAATCTAAAATCAAGGGTTTGACAGGTCTCTGTTCCTTCTGAAAGCTTCAACGGAGAATTCGTTTTCTTGCTTTTTTTTAATTTCTAAAGTACATCTCTAATCATCAGGAAAATGCAAATCAAAACCACAATGAGATATCACTTAACTCCAGTGAGAATGGCCTTTATCAAAAAGTCCCCAAAGAACAAATGCTGGCATGGATGCAGAGAGACAGGAACACTCCTACACTGCTGGTGGGACTGCAAACTAGTTCAACCTCTGTGGAAAGCAATATGGAGATACCTCAAAGTGATACAAGTAGATCTACCATTTGATCCAGCAATTCCACTACTGGGCATCTACCCAAAAGATCAAAAATCACTTTATGAAAAAGACACCTGCACTCGAATGTTTATAGCAGCACAATTCACAATTGCAAAGGTGAGGAAACAACCCAAGTGTCCATCAATTCATGAGTGGATTAATAAAATGTGGTATATGTATACCATGGAATACTACTCAGCTTTAAGAAACAATGGTGATATAGCACCTCTTATATATCCCTGGATACAGCTGGAACCCATTCTACTAAGTGAAATATCTCAAGAATGGAAAACCATCACCACATGTACTCGCCAGCAAATTGGTATTAATGGATCAATACCTAAGTGGACATATAGGAGTAACATTTATCAGGTGTCGGGAGGGTGGGAGGGGGAGGGGAGGGGTATATACAATTACAATGAGTAAGATGTGCAATGTATGGGGGATGGACATGCTTGAAGCTATTACTCGACGGGGGAGGGGGCATGGGCAATATAAGTAACCTTAACACTAAAATTAAAAAAAATTAAAATTAAAAATTAAAAAATTAAAAAAATTAAAAATTAAAAAAAATAATAAAGTACATCTGCATTCCTTGGCTTATGGCCCCTTTCCTGATTTCAACCTCTTGTTTTCATCGTCATATATTCTACTCTTCCCTCTCATCCTCCTGCTTCCCTCTAATAAGGACCCTATGATGACGCTGGGTCCACCTGGATAATCCAGTAACATAGGGTGCCATCACAAGAATCTTAATCACATCTGCAAGGTTCCATTTACCAGGAAAGGCAACATTCACAAATTTGAGGATAAAGATGTGAACATCTTTGGAGAGCCATTATTTAACCAGTAATTATAAAATAAAGTATAAAATGAAGATGACATGTGCTAATGTGTTATGGTCTGAATGTTTTTGTCCCTCTCAAAATTCATATGTGGAAACTTAATCACCAGTGTGATAGTATTAGGAGGAGGGGTCACAGGGAAATAATTAGGTCAAGGGAGTGGACCTCCCATGAATGGAATTAGTCTGTCTTAATAAAAGAGGCCCCAGAGAAAAGTCTTGCCTTTTTGGCCATTTGAGGTTACAATGAGAAGATGTCTATGATGAGGAAGTGGGCCCCCACCAGGCATCTAATCTGTCACCACCTTGTTCTTAGACTTCCTAGCCTTCAGAACTGTGAGAAATAAATTTCTATTGTTTATAAGCCACCTAGTTTATTGTATTTTCTTATAGCAGCGTGGATGGACTAAGACAACATGTAATCCTACTCCACTAAATAATGGAAATGTATGTGTGATATTCAAGTTTCTCCATTTTTTTAACAATGCAAATGTAATACTATTATAATCAACATTTTTCAATGTCAGAAGCCAGAATCTTTCTTAATTCTTATCTGCTTGTATTGTCTCAATAGCAGTTGTAAAATCACATACCAAAAAGACTGATTTTAATACTACTGCACACTGCTTGTAAAAATTCACTTTTCAAGTATAATTAAATAACTAAGTCTCATTATCCAAACAAAAAAGAACAAAGACACATACACATACACACACACACACACTCTTCCTATTATGTAGTTTGACCTTACTCCAAATAACAAATCTGTTTTGTTGGCTGTTATTTTCTTGTTCTAAATAAGTATCTTTAATGCTTGAAAATAAAACATGTGTTTATCCTTCACATGTATAGAGAAAATAATAAATTAAGTACATTTTTTATTCATTTTCTATTTCTTCTTAACCCTTGAAATATTATCATTTTGCATTGTTCATTTTTTGTAAATGCAAATTTATAGTGACTTGTAGGAAATTTCAGATTCTATTCATCATCTTGCCTTATTAATTTCATATTAGCATTAATTTTATACTAGGGGTTGGGAAGTTTTTATCGCCAATTTGAGTTTTATCAAAAACTATAAATAAGCATAATAGATCAATTCTTATAAAACTTAGAAAATTTATTTCTTCCCTTAATGATAGTCTTGAAATTATTATTAACAGTTCTTTTTCCCCTTTATCTATTTTTTGGAATTTGATCAATTGCTCACAAATTTTAATTGTATTGTTAACCCAAAATAACCATGTTCTTATTATTTTTTATTGCCATTTGAATGTCATTCCTCAGAATTTCTTTACAATTTTGTGCTGAAATCATTGAAATGATTTTCCTCTGAAAGCAGTATTCAATAACAATGTCACAAATTCCAATTATTTATCAAACAGAAAGATAAAAATTCAGCACTATTTTACTGCTTTGAATAATTTCTTAGAGTGTCCAAATTGAATTTGCTCATATCAATTGTAATAATGTCTTCCTTGTTGGATGAAGCCGTGGTGTGCCTCTGCTCTATGCCTTTGGATATTTCTATTTCATTTTATAACAATGGCAAGCTATCCTGCTGTGGAATTTATGAATCTCTTGAATGAAAGAAATTGAAAAAATAATGGCACTCATTTGGGTATTACCTTAATTATGCAACTCATAGAGTCTGTATCCTTCACAGTTTAACCTTTTCTTTCACCACTAGTATATCCATTCTGTGTTCTATTTTACTCTGCTTTTTATTTAGTTTTCCCACTACATCTTTGAGAACAAAGTGATCAGAAAGTATAGGCTGACTTTTATTGTAATTCAAGTTAAGCTGGTTATGTTAGCTTTCATTGCTGTGAGCCGGTTATGTTAGTTTTCATTGCTGTGCAGTTTGGGCTTGTTTTGAGCACATTTAAGTGATTCTCTTCTATGGCATTTGCTATTTCTTGTCTGAAGAGATGGTGCTATGATACAGAGGTTCTTGGATAGCTCCAAGATGTCAACTGAAAATAATATTTCAATCAAATCCTACAACAAAGAACTGACTCCATATGCCCATGGTGAGGATTTTGAATTCCTTTCACCTTGTAATTCTATTGAAAATATATTTTATGCCACATGCACTATTTCTAAGCTATTGTCCTTGAAAAAAATAAGAGATAAGATATAAAAAAGCTATTGATCCAAGCTAGCAAATTTGCAGTTTAAATACCTCATTAAACTTCATTTTATGTGTCAAGTAAATCCTTTAGACTGATTTAAAGTACTTAATATGAGGTGAAAATATTTGTATTTTTGGTGAGAACTTACTATGTTGTCTGGTTTTCCTACAAATACTACATTTCATTATTAAATTTTAATGAGCTCATGGTAGTGGGTTCTCAAGATTTCAAATGGATTTGTAACCACCTCTGATCTCTTGTTTTTCTGTTAGCTCTTCTGGCTTTGACTACTTCAGTCATGCATTCAAGGCTATGGACTTGCCTCTAATCCTAGCCATGACTCTCAATGAGCTTTGAGACCATAATCATTTGATGTGGGAACCTTGTCAATACTAAGTGGTTCTCAGATACTTCAATCAATCTCTGGTTGTGGCAAACTATTCTTTAGCCTTGAAAGTACATACAGGTCCATAACATATTTGCAGATTACAAATAATTCCAAATTCTTAAAAAAATTTTAATCATTTTTATAGTGTAAACAAGTTTAATTCTTCTGGATTCTGTAGGACATTTTTACTTATAATTAAAAATCAGCGTCCCAAGTTGCATTGGTTTCTTAATTTGACAAGTAATCTACTAGGTAATATAGTCAATAAAGTAAATCTGTTTTGAATTTAAAAATGCTCTTCTGTCAAATTTTTAAAACATTAAATTGATATAAAAGTATGTACCATAGGGTATAATACAAAACAATGTTATTTACTTTTAAACTTAAATTCACTGATAGAGAACAATTTGGAAAAGTATATTATCATTTATTCAATAGATATAAGGATGGGCATATAAATATACTTTTGTAAGTTTTTGCTATAAAAAAATTTGTTTGTTTTTTTCAGTACACAGCAATTGTATGTATGCTTTCCTGAACACATGAATAGACTTATTAATACACTAAGTTATCAGGCAATTGTTTACTAATTCATAACATGTATAAATACTAGATGATCTGATATTTCAAGGTAAAACATTCATAATTTTGATGCTATTTATCTGCAGCAACTAAATAGATAACTATTAAGTAGCCCTATTGTTAGTGTTTTAATCATAAAAAATACATAAAAGAATGTTAGGTGGAAAAATCTTTTCCATCACTTCAAAAACGTAATTTCTCTAATATAAATAATAAGAAAGTATTAATAATTCATGTTGAAAAGATTTTTTAAACTACTATTTCTCTCCTAAATTTGTTTCTATCTAAGAGGATATTTTTTAAAAAGATTTGTAATAGTAAACAGCAATTTTGTTGTATATTTGTATTAATCACTTATATTAAACATTAGTCCACTAAAAATTTGACTTATGTTAAAGCTATGTTTTTTCTCTGATAGGATATTAAAAACTTGAAAATATTTTGTATCATTATTTAATAGATTCATCTTTGATTTTAAAGTAGAGGAGTTAACCAGTTCTAGAATGAAGCAAGAAATATTTTTAAATGTAAAATATTTAATATCTCAATGTTAGATCAATTTGTATAATTACATTTACATCATTAAAACCAATTACTAGTTTTATAATGCCTGTATCTCCATTTTAAAAACAATATTTAACATTAAAAAACATATTCTTTCTAATAGATGAAATTCTATATTCAAATAGCCATAACTATTCTTCCTTATGAATTCTAAATGTGCATGAAGGTAGAAGCAGCAGGCAATGTAGGGCAGATAGATAATCAAATACCATAGCATGGTGAAGGCAGGAGGCAGGTCACAGCTTCAGAGCAGAGCTCTCACAGTAAGGAATAGATATACACAAACAGGCAGATGAAGAGGGTCAGAGATATACAAAGCACAGCATACCAGATCATGTGCAAGTACAAAAGAAGAGTTAAAGATTAGTACAGGGCTCTGTGTAGTATTATTTTGGACTAAAGCTCCTAGTTCCTAAAATATTGAGTTTGAAACAGGAAGGGACTTGGGCACTCAGTGGGCCATTATATCTCATTGATATAAGGCATTACATTCGTTGAAGTCAAGAATAAGCTGATGATGACAACTTTAGATATTATTATTTAAAATGGTCCTAAAGTAACACACTGTGAAATTAAGTGAAGAAACATGCACTGAAAGTATGGCAGGGAATCATTTTTCAATTCTGCAAATAGAAATCAATGAGAAAAACATAAGGAGAAACCAATTACATTTACATTATAATAGCAACAAAAAATACAGGAGCAATATTTGTAACCCTAACAATATTTGTACCTCCATAATATGATGAAATAAAAGGAAAAAATAAAAATAAAAAAATATAAAGTACAAAGAAATACACTTAAGAAATGTATAGGATTTAGGTTTTAAAAAAAACTTCAAATGTAACTTAAAGAACATAAAAGAAGATTCAATAAATGGAAAGATATACATTCTTCTTAAATAGAAAAAGCCAGTTATTATAAAAATACTGAATCTCCTTCAACTTATGTGATCCTAATGGAAAATAAAAAGGTTAGGGGAAACTGACAAATTTTATTCTTTCTAAAGAATATAGAAAATTCAGCATGTGAGGATGAAATTCTGAAAATAGAGTACTGATGGCAGTTTGAAAGTATATTGTAATGCTAAAATAAAATAACTGACCCTGCATAAATTTTGTCAGATCAACAGAACAGAATTTGGTCAATGACGAATGTGGCATTTTGAATCTGTAATGTAACAGCTTTATTAAATAAATAGTATTGAGATAATTATCTAGCCATCTAGAAAACAGTATAGATATAGCTGTATACCTATCACTTTACTTATGCACAGCTAAATAAGTCTCAATGGTTGAAAGCTGTTCTGAAACAGTAAAAATAGTATAATGAACAATTTAATAGTATAATATAGGAGTGGGAAGCGTTTCCAAAAAGGCACAGACCACAGAAATCATACTGGTAAATTTAACAACGTAAATTTAAAATTTATTCATTAAAATTTTTGAAAAGTCAATAAATAAGCAACAATATTGGAAAATGCACTACATATAATTTTAAAAGGGATAAGTTTTTTAATAAAGAGCCCTTACGAAATTACCAATAACTTTACAGAAGAATAGGGGAAAAGATAGAGGGATCATACATTGGTAGAGAGACAGAAGAAAGGCTCAAATCTCATAATTAAGGGGCTCAAGTTTAAATAGCAGTGACATTTTACAGGTTGGGTACCCCTTATCTGAAATGCTCTGGATTGGAAATGTTTCAGATTTTTTATTTTTATTTTTTGGATTTTGGAATGTTTATATACACATGATGAATGTTTTGGGGAGGGGAATTTAGTTTTCTTCTGAGAACTATGAATAAACTGTATGTTGCAGCCCTGTTTTTTGACTGTGACCAGTCACATGAGGTCAAGTGTGGAATTTTCCACTTGTGGAGTAATGTCCTCATTCAAGAAGTTCTGGATTTTAAAGCATTTCAAATTTTAGATTTTCAGTTTAGGGATGCTCAACCTGTGTAAATAAGTATTCAGTTATAAAATTCCACAAGAGTCGAGTGTGCAAATATTCAACTTAATCGTCCACTGAATTTAACCTAGTGTTCATCCATTAATAAAAAAAAAAAAACTTTCAACTTTCCAGTTCATAATTAATTCTAACTTGAAAGTCATTTTTATTAAATAATTTCTCAGTCTAGACAACTAATTTAATGATCCACTCTGATTTAAAACTATCTTAATATTTAGTCATTGCCCCATTTATCTGCATCTCAGATTGGCTTCTAAATACCTGGGGAGAGATTAGGTGTGTTCTGGTGTCAGATTTGGAGAAGCATCAGACCTGACCCTCTCTCCTTGCTAATCTTTTGCTTCCTGGATGGGTAACTGGGTAATAATTAAAATTTAAATGCACACTATCATTGACCCAGATTTGTTCTTACAGAGAATTAACCTTAGTGAAAAAAACAAAACAAGTATGTCAACATGTAAGTACAAGTTAAATTTGGGCATGGTTTAAAATAGCAAAACCAAATTAAAATTAAAAATTTCCTAAATATTAATAAGAAGCAATGAAATATAACACAGCCATCAAAAGAACAATGTAGACTTAGATCTACATTGAGTTATAGCATTGACAACAAGATTTATAACTTGTGTTGATGGGGGAAACAAGCAGAACAATATTATCCTTTTTATGTTAAAAGGCGTTACAAATGCACTATATGTTTCTGGATGAAAATCCAAAGACCCAAAGATGGTGGGAGAAAGGGTCACCTTTTAAACCTTTTATTGAAAAAATTAAAACTCAAAGAAAACTCAAAATAATTACACAATGGACAGCACCTTTTACCAAATATTATGCTGCAAATCTTGGTCACTTTATTTATCTATCTGATCTCCTATATTTTTTATATGAATTACAAGTGATTTTTTCATTCCTTTTATTTTGCTATACTTCCCATTTATCTCTATTGCTTTTGTAATAAAAAAATACAAGACTTATCTTTTGTTTTTTATTTTTGACAGGGTCAAGCTTTGCAACCAATAAAAAAATCATTTCAATTTGATCTCAACATCCTGCTGGCCTTTCTCCAAAGTGCCCCTATTTTCTTTTCTTAGTACTGGTGGTCTCATACAATGTGTTGTGTCCTTATCATAAATAATGATCATCTTTGCCCCATTTCACTGGGAAATTCTGAATACATCACAGTAATTATGGAAAAAAATGATAATCTAATGATGGTAAGAATATGAAAATGTCATGACTCTGTTAAAGCTTTTATGCTATTAATAATCATTTTTAAAAAGAAAAAAGCCATATATTTTAGTTTCTTATGGCAAATTCAGAAATTAAATAAATTAAAGTTTTTCTTTGCAGACTCTTTTTCATAGTTTTTCCACAACTTTTAATTGCTTCTCTTTTTTCCTCCCTCCGTCCCTCTGTCCCTCTCTCTTTCTTTCCATCTTTCTAGCCTCCCTCCTTCCTTCCTTCCATTCAGTAGACATTTTATGGAATAACCACAGTGCTAAAATCTGGGACCTGGAATGGGAACAGAGAAGTAGAATTCTATTTCTCATTAAGTCTAAGAGTTTTACTTGGGTATATATCAGAGTTAACCATTGTGGGTAAGTTTTCCTAAGCACATAAGCCTTTTATGATATGAAGACTTTCTAAAATGCTTGCTTTAATTATTGTTTTAAAATTAGCTCTGCCTTTCATTTATTTCCTTCAGGGGCTCTAATTATTTATTTCTGATCATTTTTACCTCTATATTTTCTTTCTCTTAATGGCTATCATTATTTTCATTATTATACTATTAGTTATATCTATACTACCTTCAGTACCTAACAATTTAGTTTTCATTTCTGAGATGATTTTTTTCTTTTATTTTAATTCCATTCCTAAATTTGGTCAACTTTCATTTCTCATTTTCCTATTTTTGCTTTGTGTTTTTGAATTTCTGATTGATGATATTCTTTCACATTTTTAGATGATCATTTAGTCATCTTTAGTTCATGCTTAAATTGTTACAATATATGTAACCTAAACATTTGTACCCCTGTAATATGCTGAAATTAAAAAAATAAAGTAAAAATTACAAAATAATAAATGTTTCTAGTGAAAAGCAAAGATTAATATTTAAGGTGCTGGATGCCCAAATTACCCTGATTTGATCTTTACACATTATATTAACGTATCAAATTATCACATGTACCCCCCCAAATCCATTATATATCAATACAAAATGAATGTTCCCTCGATTGACATAGTACAGAGTAATTTCTATAATAAATAATACCCTCCTTTTTAGAGAAAATAAATTTGTGATTCTATTTCTATCAGAAAATAATTTCTGATTCTATGATATTTTCTTGTGTTTCTAGGACTCTTAATTTCCTCTAATTTCTTCCTTCATTTCCTTTAATATAAAGTCCCCAAAAGCTTTTCTCATTCATGTTCAAGTCACTTCCTTCTCTCCCAAAAGTGATATTTCCCAGGATTGCTATCTCTAATCCCATTCATTTTCAGACATTTTCCTTCAGGTTTTCCAGTGCCTAGTGCTCTGATTCAAGGGTGTGCAGATCTGTTGCCCACACCTACCTACTCAGGATGGGACCTGCTATTTGGTGGGGGGGGGGCAGGGTGGGTTGATTTTTTTGTGTGTTCTGCTACTGATAGGAACTTGTCTGAATATATAGATGTTCATGTATGTATCCCAGAAGACAGGCACTTACCCTTAAATATCTGATTCTTATGCTTGATTATGCTATCTTATATCTAAGCTCAGATCTAGGAGCACAGTAAGAATCAACTCATAGTTTTTGATGTCTAATTAACAAATACATAAACTTTCCCCAATAAATGATGTCAGTAATGTTGAAAGTTTATTTCTATCACTCAAGCATTAAATTCAACAGAAAACACACATCAAAAACAAAATGAAAAATCAAGCCTATCAAGAACATGCTTATTGATATTAAAAATCATTGATTTTTAATTACTTGTTTGCATAAACTTACAGTAACTCCTGAGAAAATGACTGTAATAATTTTAGTATTAATAGAACAAAATGTGTATTTTTATAATTACATTTTCTACTTGACAAAGGTCAGAAGACATTCTGAAAACATGCCAAAATTACATTAATGTGAATAAAACTTACTAAATAAATTCTGTTATGTCGGGATATTTAAAGTTTAATACCCTGTGGTATGCTTTAGTTTCACTAAAGTCAATATAAAGGGAGAACAGAGCAAGAAATAAAGTATTAATTTTCATTTTGATTCAAAATATGTCTAAAATTTAATATCCAGATAATGCTAGTGCTATCCATGACCTCAATTTCAATAGACAGCATGAAGAGGGAGAATACAATTGTACCATACAGATTTCATACAACCAAGGGAACAATGAAACAAAAATGTTCTTTAGAAAAATGCCTAACAGCTTATTGACCAGCAGGGTGGAAACTACTGGAACAAATCGAATCTTAGACCTGTCTGACTTATGGCAGTCCCTTTACAAGAAGCCAGTCCAGGATTTTAAGAGAATGGAAAGGATGCAATTATACCATATTCATTTAAAATACTGTTTGTTGAGGGAAAGAAAAGCTTAAGTATTTTAAACAAGTCAAATTTGACAGGCCATATTTGTAATTTCATTTGTTCTCAATTGAAACATTTATCATTAAGATCAAAATTTAGAATTTTCACATGTATAAGTAAACATATTAAGTTTTTAAAAATGAATATAGTATTTATATAGAATAGCTTCAAATCAAACACAACTTGGTTTTTAAAATCATTATCTTTCAAGTGTCTTTAAACAAAACAAAGCAAAAAATAAGCACATGTTCTTTGTCACTGAAGAGTCATTTCCTGACTTTCAAAAGCCTCTTGATAATCAGGCTAACTTTGAAACTTCTGAAAAATAATGTCTCACAAGAAAATAATTGTAGCCAAAATTATGCAGAGTATACTACAAGGATGATATGTGGAACCTGAAAAGTCCTATTACTAAAATCCTATGTATCAAATGGGAAGAAAGCTAGAGATAGCAAAGCCATACCTTTCTTTCTCATTTCCCACAACCATTTAGTGGCAATGTCTTTTCTTTTTTTGTGCTGGAAAAACCTGAGCTTCCGATCATATTCATCTATTCTTTTCTCTTACCTCCTCTCCCCTTTCCCTTCTTCTCCCTGCTTCCTTCTTCACCCCTCACTTCACACTACCACTTGGCTCTGCACTCTACTGGCTTCTGTCCTCTCTCCTCCCTCCCTCTCTTTTCTGTCCACACCCTGTCCCTGGGACTTTTTAAAAGGTTTCCACCCAAGAGTCTTTCTTTACTCAGACCCACATAGTCAGAAGAATTATCTGCCTCAAAGAATAGTTTTGATAATGCCACTTAAAAAATCTTCAATGGAAACTACAGATAAAATATAAAACCTGAAACAACTAAAGTTCACAGCTTTGAAAGCACCTATTATGTGGTCCTAACCTCTCTTTCAAGTTTCCCACTCCGTTTTCTGAACATGCCCCACACCCCCTGGTGCTGTGTCTTTGCTGATGTGGGCCCTCTGCCTGTACCAAGTCTCCCAAGCAGAACTCCAGGATATAAGTTCCAGCTATGTTCACTGGCACTGTTAGGAAATAAGTAGAGCAATCAGATATGGAATAACTCACCTTTGTTCACTTAGCACAGTAATTGAAACGAGAAACTAGTCTGCCAAAAAATAGGATACATTAATTCATTCAATGTACCTACTATGTGGCTAGTAATTGAGCACTAGGAATACAAATGTGATGGACTTGGTCCTTCCCCAAATAAGGTTCTAGTTTAGCTGAAAAAAAGAGATACTTAAACAAGAATTATCTTAGTCTTTTCTGACTTTCTTAGGGAAATCATAAAGAAGAAGTAATTATCCTCTGCTATATTGGTCAGCAAATCATCTCCTTAAAAGTTACTTTGAAGCCCAAAGGGATGAGTTTGTCATCTGAAGAGGAGGACAGAGTGTCCCACACACATACATACAAAAGCCTGGGGATGACAGAAAGCAGGATCCAGTTCCAGGACTGAGAGTTCAGCATGGCTGGAGCCTAGTATGAAAGGGCAGATCTACTGAGAAATGAACCAGGGCCTAAAGACAGGTTAAAGGTTCAGATTTCACCCTGGAACCATTCACAAGGCAGTGAAGGACTTAGGCATGTGAGTGAGATGATCATTTTCATGTTTGAGAAATATTACTCTTACTGCCCTGAAAAAAACCTATCTATTCACCAAAAGATCTACACAAGTTTAGATGATAAATGACAATAATTATTATTTGAGCTTTACAGTGATGCACACATTATTTACAATGTGCCTAAAATCTAAAAGACAGATGTAACATCCTTTAAAGATGTTTTTACATATATTTGTCCAAAGGTATGTCTTAGAAGCAAAAAGGATATATTTGAGATTACTATATATAGGAAATAAAAATAATCTAGTTTGTTTTAACAAATAATATAATTTAATAAATTATGTTAATTGCTAATTATAGATATAAGATTAATTACTATTATGGAAAACTGAGAAGGCTTCTCAATATTAAACACATACAATGAATATGCTTATGAGGTAGATATGATTTATTAGATGAAATGTTTCCTTCAAATATCATCTTTGGTGTATATATTTATGTAGTATCTTTAATCAAAGAGAATATTGGAATAAACCATTATCTAATTTACTCACATGATATCATTAAGCTCTGTTTTCATTATCATCATTAAAAGTGATCAATTCTCTTTCACACATAGGCATCTCACTTCCTAAGAGTTAATAATTGTAATTGATCATGGTATATCGTTGGCATTTTCTAATAAGAAAGTAAGTTGTAACCTCCCAGAAATGGTTTCTGAGTCATGCCACCAGTTTGAGAAGGTTTAGTTAAGAACAAATGAGGTAAGTCATTGGAAGCCTGTTATGTGTTCCTTGTCTCCTACACTGCAGAAGGTAAGTGTTCAGAAAACACCTTCTGTATGTTCAAAGGCAGATCCAGGTTTTGTGGAATCTCTTTAAGAAAAGGAAGACAAAATAATGAACACAATATTTGATATGAAAGGGAAAATTTATTTATACCAAGAAGGGAAAGCACACATGAAAAGTAACCAAAATGTGACCAATATCACAAACATTACAAAATCTAGCAGGAAAAAATATAATATTGATTAATCAACCTGCTGACACATCTCAAGTATGTTGTTTGGCTGCACAGTCTTTGATCAGATCTACATACAACATTGATTTATGATATCATTTTTTATCAAGAGAAGAGAAAGACAATTTATTCTGTCTTCTAATGTGGTTCAAAATAATTTTTGATAGTTGGGATTTGCAAAATATTATGTGTCATAAGTTATAAAGAGATGTTTGTTTTATTGCTTATGGTTTGGTGCTCTACAAACACAGGAACACTGGTAAATTATAGTTCGTACTATTTTCATCATAAAAGAAAAAATTCATGGTACTTTTCTAATTTTATCCTCTGCATTTTTAAATACATTCTTTGAAGGAATTTTGATTTTAAGAAGACATCAAAGAGATCTATTTCCTCTGCTTGAAATTTTGACATGTCTGAATGTTGTAAGAATTCTCCATAGACTATCTTCCAGCTCTATACATTTTAAACTTTGTTACTTCTCTCCCATTTCTCCTGTATTTCCAGTGCTTGGCACTGTAGCATATGCCTACATAATGATCAAACCTCTGGACTTGAATTTTTGTGTAAGCCAGAGGGAATCAAGCAGGTGGGTGGAAGAAACCTTCCTAATCATTACACATGAAAGACTAAAAATAATTTAACGTCTAAAGAAGAGATGACAAACTACAC
The DNA here is from genome assembly GCF_040939455.1 of Microcebus murinus. NCBI lineage: Eukaryota > Metazoa > Chordata > Mammalia > Primates > Cheirogaleidae > Microcebus > Microcebus murinus. The sequence goes on from NC_134112.1 coordinate 57,488,861, forward strand.
AAATCATTAAACCCACGTATTCCAAATCAAATTCACTTTGGCTGGGTCCAAAAACATTCCCATTGTTACTCAACATGAAATACATGTAATTGAAGAAGTGAGAGAGGAAAGTGATTGTATTAATATTTAAAAATATTGGTCTTTCAAAGTTTACAAAAAACAAATAACCATGTGAACACATTGTAAGTGGCCTTCTCAGGACTTAGTTGCATTGCTCTACAGTACATGAAAACTTCACAAGGGTGCCCCTCTGCATCCTAATTCCAGAATAATTGCTCCTGTCCTTGACTCTTTAAGAGCTGGCAAGTTGACCCCTACTCAACACACACACACACACACACACACACACACACTCTCTCTCTCTCTCTCTCTCTCTCTCTCTCTCTCTCTCTCTCTCTCTCTCTCTCTCTCTCTCATTCACACTATTACTCACATTGGAATGCTGCACTATCCCATATGATTGTTGACAAAAAAATCCTAACAGGGTGACTATTAGACTGGGGCAGCCCCAGTGTTTTGGGTTCTTACGTTAGCAGATTGGAGCCAATGTAAACAGTAAAATGAAACCAGAGCCTTTACCAATCAGAAACTGCCAACTAACCTCTAACTAGTGTCTTTCCATTCTAACCCAATCAAATACGTTTTACTCTGTCTTCCTTCCACTTAAAAGCGTCCACGCTGCTGGAGTTGAGCTCTTTGAAACTTTTCTGGTTCTGAAGTCTGCCAGATTTGCAAATTGCTCTTTGCTCAAATAAACACTATTAAATTTATTTTGTCTAAAGCTTTCATTTTAATATGATTTGCCCATATCATGCCCATTCTTCATAAAATGTTCACTTATTTAAAAATTCTTATCATTTAACCAACTGGATCATACCATGTTTGCTGTAGGGCGTTGAATATATCCTTTGATCAGTTCTTATCTGAAACGTTACTTCCTCACTAAGTCCTTCCCCAACCACTCTGTTGGCACCACTTTTTTTCCTATCATAGGCTTCATTAATTTTTGTCACAGCACTTATCCAAATTAGTAATTATACATATATTTATGTATTTGCCAGTAGTCCCCCAGTTCCAAACGGTGTCTGTCACATAAATAGGCACTAAATAAGTATTTATAGAAAACCCCCCTAGTAAGGCAAACTCAACCAGCCCACATTACCAAAAAAGGTGAAGTTTACCTTTGGAGGGAGGAGTAGAAACAGAAGTGAAGGTGAGATGCAATACTAGCCACGGAATCAACAGGCAACCCTCTCTCACAAAAGATGTCTCTTGATTTTCCCATTATGTTTCCTGGCCTGTTCTCCTTGGACCAGCCAAAATAATGGGCAGTAAATAACCGAATGATTACTAAGATCTCTGCTACAGTCCAGATTTTCCATCCCAGCCCCAAGAAGATAAATTAATTCCATAGATATTTAAGCCAGGGTATATACCTTGTGCCCAAACCATAGTAGGTTTGTTAGACAGTAATCACTCCCTTGCAGTATTCTATTCTGCATTTAAAAGATTGGATTTTCCAGATCTCAATTACTACATTATGGCAGGGTTTTATTATATTGTATGAATGGGTGAATGAACTGAAGTCTGTAAGTATTTCTCTATTATTTTAAAGATAATAAATATTTATGGTTAAAATAATAAATGGGAATATGAAAGAATTTAATTTTTTAAAAAGTGAATTTAAGCTCAAAGTGTTTTAAAGAAAATAAAATTATTTAACTTTGTAAATAGAAAATTAAATATCAAGTGTTTTTAAATTATTTTCTTTTTAGGAAAAATCATTTTCAATACACTGGGAATTAGATGATCTGAAAAATATAATGACTATTTCTATTTTTGCATGTATCTTTTTATAAAATTTAAAAAGAAAGTTTAATATCCATTAACTTATGTGAGCATAAAGACTTTATGAGGTAAACCTACTTATATGGCAAGTAGACTCAATCAACATTCATTCTAGCCATATTTTCCCTTATTCACTATATTTTAAAGCTAAAAATTAATCTTTCTAGGTTGCCTTACATCTAGTAAAGTCTATGTGACACAATTCTATTCAAGGAAAATATATAAAAGTCTCTGGGATTTCAGGAAAGTGTTTGTTTCTTGATCAGGTTCATCCTCCTCATCTTCCATTACTTTTTCTTCCAGACTGGGATGCAGCCATGAAGACTGGAGATACCAAAGCAGTGATGTTGCAGCTATGAAGAAAGGGCTAACAACATCACAAGGCTTTAGTCCTCAAATCCTTGAGATACTGAACCAAGGCCAACAGCTGCCTACTTCTTGACATTTTGTTGCATGGTAATAAAATACATCTCAAATTTATTTAAGCCTTACTTTAGTAGAATAGTTTTATGGTACTTATAGCCAAAAACAATCAGCAAACGATACAGTAACCCAGGAATATTACTTAACAGATGAGTAAACTGAAGTTTAGCAGTGTTTGGACAAGTTTACCCATAGAATAAGGATTACAGACTGGACCTTAATCAGGATGATAGTAAAAAACAAACAAACAAAAAGAAGAATCTCCATTCACTAGGAGTTTTAATCTAGGAGAGAAACAAAACTTATATTAAAAGTAATATCTTAAAATTTGTGAGAATTTATTAGGCTAGGTGATTAGTAAAATAGCTGATACTTTTTGAGTAGTAACTATGTGACATTCACTTTTACAGACACTTTACATATATTAACTCATGTTATTCTCTGCATGAACTCTGTTAAATGGGTGCTTTATGATGCAAAATTTACAGAGGAGAAAACTAAGGGTATGAGAGGTTAAGTGTCTTTAAGTAACTTGTAAGTGACACAGCCAATAAGTGACAGAGTTGACATTTGGATTCAGGCAGTCTGGCTTCAGCAATTATATGCTTAACCATTGCCTTACACTATTCTCATTGCACTGGTTATTTCAGCTTTAGGATCACTCCATGAAGTAGATTTTTTTATCCTACTTTTAAGATAAGGTAATTGAAACTGAAAGAGTTAAAAAATGAGTTTTGGAATAAATAGAACAATAAGTAAAGCAAAAACATTAACACTTATATAGCCCTTATTATGTGCCATCACTGTGCCAAGTAATTTACATATATTAACTCATTTACTCCTCATAACAGAATAACAATCTGATGAAGCTGGAACTATTTATTATCTCCATGCTATAGAAGAGAAAACTGAACCACAGAAAAGTTAAGACATTTGCCCAAAGTGACACAGTCAACAAGTGGTGCATCTGGGATTTGAGCCCAGGAAATCCAGCTTCAATGTTTGGCTCTTAAGTGCTTCAATAACAAAGATATGACCTTCAACTCCACTGCACAAATAGTAAAGGCCGGTAAAGTTTATAGAAGAGATAGAGAACTTCTACTGAATTGTCAAGGAAAGTTTTCATGGAAGGGGAAATTTAATCTGAACAAACTTCAAAGGGACAAGAAGTGAAATTGAGATACAGAAGTTATATACAATGAAGAAAATCTGGGAATATCAGGGTCAAGTAGAAGTGATGGCATTCAATTAGATCAATTGTATTTTTAAAACCAATAGATTAACTTCTCAATTTGAGAAAAAAAAAATCCAAAGCTAACTTGTTCTTTCTTCACCTATACTTGTTCGCTTCAATTCTCGACTGTTACCAATTTATTCAATTTAATCCCTGACAATTTATGTTCTGTCTAGCAGCTTTTGGGCCCCATGAAAATAAAATGTAAAAGCTATGGTTCCTGCCTTCAGGGAAATTGTACTCTTCTATATTTTTATACCATATAACTGTCACCAGTTGTCATGGTCACCATTTCTTCTTCAATTTTTGAATCTGATTGATTTCAAAAGATTAACAAATAACCCAAGAAATCAGTTCAATAACCATTTATTGAGCAGCTACTACCTCCTCGGACTGCAGAGGCTAGATAGGGGAGAAGACACATAAACAAGTAATACACTACAATGTGGTAAAGAAGCAGCAGGGTCTACATCTTCTGCCATCAGCACAGAGGGTCATGATGGAGGGGATGAAGTGTGGACCAGGCATTTAGAGAATAAATTCAAAAACTAATATTTAATTCAAGAAATATTAGTAAGAGCTTACTGTATATCAGGTATTATGCTGAGTGGTGATGATACAACACTGAAAAATTCAGACCTAATCCTTCTCCTTCCAATGTTTATAGACCAACAGAATCAATGCAATCCTTTTATCAAGTTTCTGTAGAATAAAGAAATAGACTAAAGGAGGAAAGGAATAAAAGAACAGGGGTGAGATCATGGCAAGGGATTAGGGAACCCACAGTGTTCAACTTCTGAATCTGCAACTTCCAAAAAGAGGGAAAAGCTACAAGGAGAAAGAGCCTTGAGGAGGGGGGAAAACAGAGATTAATTACAACACCTGAATCCAATAAGGTTTAGAGTTTGAGAAAGGTCAGATATCAAGGTAAATCAAGGAAACCACAAGAATCAGTGCATATCAAGAGATCAGTGCATATCAGAAATGACTAGAAAGCCCACTGAATTGATGATTCAGAGATATTAATCTTCTTTGGGAGTGACAGTTTAGGTCTTCTACCTATGCTCTATAAGCGAAAGTAGATTTTTTTTTCTTGGTGCCTATGGAGCAAGTGTTAGAACCTGTGGGAATGATGGTGTATTTCACTTTACAAAGTTGTCTGTGAATAAAAGCTATGAAAATCGGATCTCATTTTAATTGCTCATATGGAATATGCAATACGGAGCTACAGTTCTGTGAATTCATTTAAAAACAAAAAAAATTTCTAATCAGATTGACTTCTTCCTACTTTTTAGTAAACTTAAAAGTCATGTAGAAGTCTTTTGCTGATACTTCAATGAACATGTTTTGTTTTTTAAAGTACAATGTTAGAACTTGTTTGGGATTCTGTGATGTTAAGATGTAGTTTGAAATGTCTTAACAAGATGGCTATGTAAGTTTGTGCTTTAAAGAGTCCCCTTTGCTCCAAATACATAGGAACGGCAAATAAAATATAAAATAAGTCAAATATATACAGCAAGACTCAAAAAGGGTAAACATCTCCAAAAATAAATATAAAACTACATTGTCAGCTTATTTTTTTTTCTTTGAGACAGAGTCTCACTGTTGCCCGACTAAAGTGCCATGGCATCAGTCTAGCTCACAGCAACCTCAAACTCCTGGGCTCAAGCAATCCTTCTGCCTCAGTCTCCCAAGTAGCTGGGACTACAGGCATTTGCCACCATGTCCGGCTAATTTTTTCTACATATTTTGTTTGTCCGACTAATTTCTTTCTATTTTTTAGTAAGGATGGGATCTCTCTCTTGTTCAGGCTGGTCTCGAACTCCTGACTTCAAGTGATCCTCCTGCCTTGGCCTCCCAGAGTGCTAGGATTACAGGCATGAGCCACCACGCCTGGCCTGTCAGCTTATATTATGGGTCTTCTGAACTATCAGTCGGAAGCTAGTATTGGTGGCTGGAAGTCTATTCCTCCTATAACAGAGAATAAAATTACTCTATCAGAGTATTATCCTCCTATAACAGAGGATGTAGATAATCCATCAGAGACAGACAAAATTAACTAGGCTCAATGCAGGATCTGAGCCAGTGGACACTCCCATTAATTCTCCTGAAAGAAAGGTGAAAAATGCTGCTATTAGATCTACTTAGAATTCCAGTTTATCCAAAGCTACACAGCTACCTAGAGCGGGAAAAGAAAATCAAGGGTAAACCTTCTCAACCAGCAACCTAGCCAAGCTACCCAATAGTTCAGTGTTTGGATGTCATGACGAGACAGAGTTTTGCTATAATATAGGTATGTAAGCTCCTAGGGAGCAACCTTCCAGCTCATACTTTGGACAAAATACAAAAACCACTACCAGAGGATACTGAGTAATAAACAAAATCAAGCAGAATGTAGAGGAGTCAAACACTGAGAACTGACCAACATGAAAATGGTTTCCATTTTGTATTGGCCTTTCCTTGCTGATGGGAACTTCAAGGGCAGCTCCTTGGGAGGCAGCATGACCTGCTTGCTTTAGGATCGGCAGCCTAGTGTCAGGCAGAGTAGGGGGGAAAAGGTGCTCCAGACAGGCTGCAGTGGAGGAGATAACAGCTCTAAGAAGCTGAGGCCGTGTCCCCAAAAACAAAGCATAAACTATTCTTAGATATTATAGTGAATTTAAAAAAAAATTAAAAAATGGGATCAGTATGCCATGCTTCAATTATAATGTGTTAAAATGACAATATAGAGAAAAACTTGTGAGTTAATCATAAAAATTCAAGATAAGAAAAATATAGTATTACACAGAAAAGATAAGGGTAGTTAAAAGGAACAAAATAAAACACATTGGAAATACATTTTTAAAAGATGCATCAGCTGAAATAAAATCTAGATTAAAGGCAATTGTATTGCAGAAATAAGACAACAGTGAATTAATATATTGAAATAAGACAAGAAAAATATAAACAAAACAAAACAAAAATAAATATTAGATACAATACACGAAAGCTACAAATTAAGATCCAACCCATGAAAACTAGATATTCTCAAAGTCAGGTCAGAACATTTAACAATTGCTGTCCACACCCCCACTCAGCTTCAGTATGAGAGAACAGACAACCTACAAAATCCCAGAGTAACCCTCTCAGATCAAGGAATCCTGTCCTCACCCTTCTACACCACCTCAGTCTATTACATTGTTCTATAAGAGCAAATGTAGGCCATAATTATCGAGCCACCTCACCTTTGTATCATTCCCTGGATTTTGGTTCGATTTAATATTAATAATCTCTCTCTTAAATTCTTTTAAAATGAAAATTTCCTTCTTATGATCTGCCTAGCTTTGTTTGTTTGAATTGTGTTCTCCTAAAATTTTGGCTCTTGAGTTGGATACTGCACAGAAACCCTGGATCCTGTATACTGCACTCTAGCTTTGGCTCTATGCTGCCTTCGTTTTCTCTGCTGGCAGGGAGAAGCCCACAGTCTGTAGATGGTCTTACTTGTGCCAGGCCTCAAGCAATACTTCAAACAGTGACTTCCAGTCCCCACCATGGCTTGCCATTGCTCAGTTCTGCTCCCCAAGAGTTGTGTGCCCTATTGACCACATATCGTGTGTCCCTGATGGCGATACTATTAGAACTTTGAACATAAAGGTTACCTGCTCTGACCTCTGGGTCCCACTCCCCCAACTTCCTAGGTTGAGAGTGTTCTATAACTTCCATTACAAGGTCTAAAGCAGCTGTAAATGAGGAACATGCCCCTGCTTCTGTGTATCCACTAATGAGGATCCTTTGCCTAGAACTTCTATATTCAAAGGCACAATATAAAATAAATATGTAAGGCTGTTAATGATTATGTGCTAAAACAATGGTAAAGACACATTCTCCCTACCCCCCAAAAATAATAGAAATAAGAGAGCCACAAAAAACATGGTGGAAAAATGAAAAAGATATAATTTAATCTATGACAAATTGAATACATTTTTAAATGAATTAATTCTCAGAACTCTTAATCAAAAGGAATAAAAATAAAACACAGTTGCATATTTAACAAGGCAAGGAGAAAATTAAAAGGCATCCTCTTTTTCAGTGCACAAATATTACAAAGCCTGGTTATATAATTACCTGCGCACATATGCACATCCAAACACACAACTAAATCTAAACAGAAGAAACCATAGCAGTCATATTTATTTTCTGTCCATAGTTGAATAAATAGTTACTAACAAAAGATAAAATACAACCTACTGAAATGTTTTTAAAAGGACTATCATAAATATCCATGTAATTGAAAGGAAATTTGGGAAAAAAATAAAATGGCATAGAAAGTAACCAAAAATATACTAAGAGATAAGTACAAATAATTGACCTTTTATTTAAAACTTACAGAATTTATGATGTAAATAAAAATTAAAAATAAAAATAAATTTATCACAAAAAATCTAGAAAGGTAATAAGGCCAAAACAATAGCAATACAAACAGAACTTAATAAAATTTAAAATGCAAAATAAGAAAAGTTTGTGAAAAATCCAAGAGCTAATATTTTGACTACATAGTAACATTGACTAAATTAACAAAAATTTAACCATGGTAACATGGGAGAAAATATGCAGACACAAAAAACACAGCTGCAGATATGCAACAGATAATTTTTTGAATAAATATCAACTAGCAAAATTTATTGAGCACAAGTCTGAATATATCACCAAAAACCTCATAAAAGCTAAAGCTAAAAAAAAAAGAAAGAAACAAAAAGAAAAGCTATATAAGACAGTTGTTTCCTAAATATTTTATTAGTACAGTGAGGTTTATACCTCGCTTCTTTTGAAATTTTAAGAAACTGATAATTTGTGAAAAATTTGTTTCAGAACATCAAAATACAAAGTATCCAATATATTTTATTTGTCAAATAAATATTTGCTGTCTGTGAGTCAGACATCATTTGAGGCCTGAAAATACATGTGTGAATATAATTGACAAGATGTTTGCACCAGGAACACCTCTCACATGTAGATAGATAGAGTAGATAGAGTAGATAGAATAGATAGATAGATAGATAGATAGATAGATAGATAGATAGATAGATAGATAGATAGATAGATAGATAGATATTCTCCCTTTCTGGGGACGTCAGTTAAAAAGGGGATCCCATACTCTAGGCTGAGTCATCCCCGCTACAGGGCATTTGTTTTGCCATCAGTCTATGAGTAGAATTTAAGCCACTATTTACTTGGAGAAGAGCACACTTGTAGAACCTCAACTTTTATTCTATGGAGGAAAAGGGTTATAAATAAGTACATCAACAACATTTCTGATTGAGATTCTAGCCAGAAATTTTTAATTTGGAAAAAACAAAACTTTAATTGGTATGTGGAAAAGGTGATTTAAGGAATCAAAAGTAAAACAGAGAGTATCAATTATATGGCTATTATAATAAATAAAGGTACATAAACTTGGAAGTGGCAGTAAAGATAAAGAGAGATAATAGAACTAGGATATGATTCTGGAGTTAACAACTCACAATGTTGAACTTGACCTGAGCCCTGGCCTCCCTGAAAATGGGGATGGATAAAAAATCCCTTCACTCTTTTGTGTTCCAGGAAATGACTTATCTCCAAGAACTATTCTTTCTCATATGCCTGAGAAAAGACTCCCTACCCTCTCTTTCTCATGACTGCCAAAAGATTCTCAAATGACTCCTTTGTGACAAGGCCAGGCTCAGAACTTTCCCTTTCTCCCGGAACTTGCTGAACAGGCCAAACACACATCCTTAGCTTTCACCCCAAGTCAACTATCTATTCTTTTGTCTCCTCAGTGATTAGCTAAGATTAGAATACAACTACCTAGACACAGAGGTAAACCTTTCCCACTCAGCTGATTGACTGAGAGCTTCTCTAATTACAAAACAATCCCAATTGAAATTTGTCTACTCCTCCCTATGAAAGTCTAAGACAAAACTACCCAACTGAGACACTCTGGATCTTTGGATATATTGAAACAGCCTAAATAAAATCAGATCTTATCACTAAAGACAAAGTTCTTGTCTTTGATAAAGCAGATAGATACAATATTAGGCAATAGGAGTAAGGTCAACTAAAGAGAGTTAAGAAGAAAAAAGAACCCAGGATAAACCAACAGAATTAGAATATTTAGACATCAAGCACCAGAAAATAAGAATGAGTAGAAATTACCAGAGAGGTAAGTAGAAAGCCAGGAAAAAATGAAAGTGAAAGAGATGGAAAATGCAAGGAGAGTCTTCAACTGTACTAAATTGTTAGATAGAGAGCTAGGGACCTCCAGCTCCTCCTGGGGACAAAGTGGGCACTGCTTTGGGGGAAGAGGGAAAACCCTACAAATCTGCCAATCAGAACTTAATGTGCCAACTACTGTAAAAGAATGCAGAGGACTCTCTAGCCCATGGGCCAAGCAGTATAGGTACAATAGAGTCTAGAAAGTGATCTAGAACAACCAGCTTTCAGAGAGGCTTATGGGAGATCTGCATGGGTAGTAAGACTCAGGTTGTAACTCCCAACTGTCCATCAGAGTGGTTCCATGGTGACATCTGAACCACAAGGATGGCCAATCCAGATACTATGAAACCAGACCCAGACCATAACCAAGGCGTTTTTGCTACGACAAGGGGTCTGATCGTCATCTGTGGCATATGTATCTTGCTCTGTAAATCTGTATATTGCTTTTGCTCTATGATCCTGTCTTGCTCCCCCCTCAATAAAGTTCACCTTATGCTTACCTTACTTTGGTGTGTCTGGTCATTATTCCACCAAGGGCACACCATGAACCAAGAACACAGAACAAGATTGCCAAACCTGACATATTCTTTAGAAATATCGAGTGAGGCCAGGGAAGGTGGCTCACGCCTGTAACCCTAGCACTCTGGGAGACTGAGGTGGGAGAATTGCTTGAGCTCAGGAGTTCCAGATCAGCCTGAGGAAGAGTGAAAGTCAGTCTCTACTAAAAATAAAGTTAGCTATGTGTCATGGGGCATGCCTGTAATCCCAGCTACTTGCTGAGGCAGAAGGATCGCCTGAGCCCAGGAATTTTAGGTTGCAGTGAGCTACAATGATATCACTGCACTCTACTTGGGGCGACAGAGCAAGACTCTGTCTCCAAGAAAGTAAAATAAAAAGGAAAAGAAAGAAAAGAAAAAAAGAAGAAATATCAAGTGAAATGAAGACAAGAACTACCCACTAGATTTGGATGGATGGAGATCACTGACAATACAGTAGTTCTCTGTCATTGGCAGTATCACTTTCTATGGTTCTAGTTACCCATGGTTAACCATAGTCTGAAAGTATTAAATGTAAAAGTCCAGAAATAATTCATAAATTTTAAATTGCACACCGTTCTGAGTAGTGTGATGAACTCTCACACTGCGCTCCTTCATACTGATCAGACATGAATCATCCCTTTGTCCAGCATATCCATGTTGTATACATTACACACCCATTAGTCACTTAGTAGCTGCCTCTGTTTTCAGATTAGATCGACTGCCACAGTATTGCAGTGCTTATATTCAAGTAACTCTATTTCACTTAATAATGGCTCCAAAGCACAAGGGTAGTGATGCTGGTATATTGTTATAATTGCTCTATTTTGTTATTAGTTATTATTGTTAATCTTTACTGTACCTCATTTATAAATTAAACTTTATCACAGGTATGCATGTGTAGGAATAAACATAGTATAATATATACAGGATTCTGTGCTATCCACAGTTTCAGGCTTCCACTGGAGGTCTTAGAATGTATTCTTCACAGATAAGGGTGGACTACTATATTTACAAGAACAACCGACTTTGACCAGGGGCAACAGAAATGAGTTAAGCAGAAAAAAGTGAGGAATTTGGAGACAAGAATTGTGAACAAGTCTTAGAAAGTCTGGATAGCATTGGCATGGCATATTAGAGAGGGGAATTTGAGATGAAAAAAGTGTTGCTTTTTTTCTAAGATGGGAGATACTAGGAAATATTTATAATGTAGGAGAAAAAAAGAATGACTATAAAAGCAAAGACTTTGGAAAATATTTAACATTTATTGAGTCCTTGTGTGTGTTTGTGTGTGTGTGTGTGTGTGTGTGTGAGAGAGAGAGACAGAGAGAGAGAGAGAGAGAGAGAGAAAGAGAGAGAGTTCTGGCAGAAGTGAATTCCTTTATTTATTTTTCTCTTTTTTTTAAATTTCAGAATATTATGGGGGCACAAACGTTTTAGTTACATAAATTGCTTTTGTACTGTTTGAGTCAGTTACGTGTATCATTAATATGGCCCAGACACTATTCTTTGTTGTTGTCATTTATTCTTAGTTCTTTTCATTTATTAGCACTCCTCTATTAGAAGAAAATAGGACAGAGTTTCAGTAACTTGGTCACAAAATAAATTTCAGTACACTGCCTCCAGAACCCATAAGTATAATCATTATGCTAAGATACCTCTCTTTACATATTAAAGCTACAAGGAACACATCAGTTAAGATTGATATACTTGACATATCCCTAAGAAAATCAAGAAATAAGCAACTTTGCTGCCAAAAATCTGTTTAACTTCTCTTCTAAAAGTTTAAGCCACTGGAATAAAATTTGAAGCAGATATAATAGAAATAAATGGTAGAATCACCAAAATTTCATTATTACAGGCAAAATAAATGCATCTCCAGAAAACTCAAAATAATTCATTAAAAAATCTCTCAGAAATTAAATGTCATCATAAATTATGGATATAAAAATTAATAATGATTTTCCAATAATTAATCAATATTCTGTTGAAAACATAATACACTGTTCATAAGGGCAAATAAAACAAAAAATCATTGTAATTTTAAGTAATATTAATAAAGAATATGTCATATTATCAAAAAACCTACAAAAATATTTGAAATTGGAAGATCTACATAAAGAACTGGCATACAATGACAATATTATTGAAATAGCCATTCTTTTCAAATTGAAGTACAATTTCAATATAATTTTAATTTTAACCAATATTGTAATGTGTTTAATTTTGCAATGTTTTAAAATATAATATTAAAATTGATCTGAAAAAAACAGCTATGGAAGACAGGTTTAGAAAATTTTGTAAAAGAAAAAAATGTGATTGAAGGAGTACTGTATCTCCCAGATAGAAAGTGCATTATGGAATTAAAGTAAGTAAAATGTATTATGCAGGCAGACTAACAAAGCCTACTTTAGTTGAGTGGACATATGGCCATCTATAACTTTAAAGAGCTGAAAAAATGTAACCTTTTCCTGTGCCTAAAAGTAGAAAGCATATGAGTTTTGCTGAAAACAGTAATGTCAACTATACATATTTTAATTCTACCATATTAGTAAATAAATAAACATACATCAAAACAATAGTGACATGTTTATTTATATATATTTCCAGTTTTAAAACAGAAACAATAAGTTATCCAAAATTGCAGAGGACTGAGTAAAATGAACTTTGACAAATACTCAATGTGTTTATGTACATATGTCAATGTACATAAAAATTTGTAAGATATTTTAGAAAATTTGACAAAACTTTCAAGAAATATTAAGAGTCCAATAATTTTGGATACCATAATTCTACTTCTGAAAATTTATCCTAAAAACACTATAAGGAAAAATAAAAATCATAACATTGTTTTTAAATGGGTAAACTGGGAGCAACCTAAATATCCAATATTGAAGAAATCGTTAAGTAGGTTAATGTATATCCATAGAGGAGACCATCATGCTTGATAATGGTACACAAAAAAAACTATTGTAAGAAAATATGTGGGCCACAAGTTTAAGTGAAAAATATAAGATATAAAACATTTCATTTGCTATATCAGCTATGTTAAAATATGTATTTCTTGGGGGAAAAACTAGAAGAAACCATTTCTGAATATTAGAAAAAAATCTATACAAGTTAAAGGTAAATCCAAATTATCATATTTCATTCAAACCTATACCAGCCACTAGTCCATGATTATCTGATAGTTCTCTATGTCAAAGACCTCAAAATACTACATTATAATACTAAAATATTTCTAGTTATAAAATATAAACTATGTTATTCCTTTATTTTCAGACTTTAAAATGTCATTTTTCCTTTAAATAGTAAATAAAATGATGAATAAATACAATGTGCCTACATGAACATGTGTTAGATTGCAGCTAGCAAGAGCAAATACATTTGAAAATTCAACATATATTTTAAAATACATTGCTCAAATTCCTAAGAAATTTAATTTTAAACATAAATATATACCCACTTAGAAGTTCAGAATAGCTTTTAAGGTAATATATCTTCACATAAATGATGATAAAAGCAAATTTTAAAAACTTAAAATATACAAGGTAAAAATATTTTTAAAAACTGAAATATAAGTGACTATTGATGTATTACATTTTTAATTTAACCTTTATAATGTTTATTTTAAATGGAACAAGCATGTATCAGTACCACCTATGTTAAGAATATTGAAATAATGAATTAGTATAGCATAAAACATTATAAATTACTAAAGAATTTCTATAGGTTTTATATATAGCTAAAATATGTATAAAATATTAAATGCATTTGTTTTACAAAAAATTGGTTAATGTTTACATAATAGTCAAACATTTTAATCTTATTTTGCATATAAAAGGAATATTAAATATCACATCTGAGATAACTTGTATTTTATTATTCTCGAATATGAGGACAATATAAGAATTAGAGAGAAAACTAACAGTTATTAAAACCAAGTGTGTGTCATTTTCTGTACTAGTTACTTAACTTTCTCTAATCACAAAGAAAATCAGTTCCACTAGTAGAATATTTCCTGTTTGCCAGGCTCCATTCTAAACTCTTTTACATACATTGTGCCCTGGATTGCTTAGAGTGAATGTTTCTAACTCAGGAACATGTAGGTTCATGAGGATAATAAATGTTATGAACATTGTCCACATTATGGTAAAAATATAGCTGGCCAAAGTTAGGACATGGGACAGTGGAAAGCAGAGATGCTAATGGTGCAAGGACGGATCTTTCCATTTTATAAATGAGGAGTCCAAATGTAAAGGCTATGGGTGATGAAGTAAAATCTGGAGTTTTAAATATTCCAGTTGAAATTAAGGGGAGAACTATATGTAAGTGAAAATAGTTGCTGGGGAAAAAGAGGTGATAATTAATCTAAATATGATCTCTATCAGGCACTAAATAATGTTTAAGATAGATTAAAAAGACAAATTTTGATGATAAGGATATAGCTATAATTGTCAGAAGATATAAAAACAGAAACAGAAGTTATTGCTTCTGTGGAACCATGGTGGTGGAAGACCCAGGAGGGAGCAGAAATTATTTGGATTCAGTATTAAATCTTGATCATGTGCATGTATTTTTAATAAAAATTTTGCTAAGCCCACCAGACTAGTTAGTATCTCCCTTCATGCATTTCTGTATTATAATACTTATCCTACAGCATTTAGGATATATATTTCTCCCACTATACAGGCAACCTTTGAAGGCAGGGACTGCCAGGACTATCTTATTAATTCTGAAAGTGTTCAAATCTAACACAAAGAATATAAGAAAACATTTGAAAAAAAAAATTAATTACTAATTACTAAAAATCTAGAACCATCAGGAGTTAAATAAGGGAAATCATTTTAATCCAAGAGTATAGCAAAATCTCATAATTTGCAATTTCAAAACTTTTTTTCTAATGTACAATGTGTCAAGAAAACCAGACTCTATCACGTTGTTCACTGGTGTTTAATTTATTATTCAAAAGAAGCTGTCAAAGTGCTTGTATATTTAAATACCCATAACATCTTACTATCTCCTCAATCTCAGAAAACAAAACAAGATAATAATTTAGTTGATTGGCATCTAAACAACTATTCATTATTTTGGCTATTTGCTGACTATGAAGATGCAGTAATACATTCCACTCCTAAATGCAGTTACTAAATAAACAGGGGGAAAGGACTGATTCAAGTAATTAATTACTAAATCAAGTAATTTCCTATAGCCTCATTTTCTGCCAATAATGCTTGAAAAATATGAATGCATGTCAGGGAAGCTACTCCAAAATTTATCTGAACTGGATTTATTTATCTGTACCCTAAGGTAGATAATACTTAAGTCTTACAAATATAAAATCCTGAAAATTAATATATAATATGCTTTTTGATAGTATTTCTCATAATAAATTCATAACTTATATGTGAAGTTAGGAACTAATTTCATTTCTACCATTTATATTGAGAGTAAAATGGTGTGTAATGTTATGGACATGGTAAAGAGCTGAAAAGACTTTTTTTTTTTGGCTTAGACAACAGAAATTTATTTCTCACAGCTCTGGAGGCTGGCACTCTGAGATCAGAGTGCCAGCATGGTCAAGTTCTGGTGAGGGCTTTCTTCCTGGCTTGAAGACAGCTGCCTTCTCACAGGATGGAGGGAGACCAACCTCTCTGGTAGCTCTTCTTAAAAGAGCATCAATCCTATCATGCAGGCCCCCACCCTCATGATCTCATCTAAACCTAGTTACTTCCCAAAGGCCCCATCTCCAAATATTACCACATTGAGGGATAGGGCTTCAACAAATGAATTTGAGAGGGACACAATTCAGTTAATAGTATTAGGTATCACATATGCTTATGACAACATAATTTAAAACTATGATTCAGACAAAGTTGAGCAAAAATATTTTACATAATTAATATGTTCACATGATCTAATGCCAGAAACTCATTTTTACTTTTTTTTAAATTGACATATAATAATTATACACATTTATGGGGTAAATTACTATGTAGTAATATTTTGATACAGGTATTCAATGTGTAGTGATAAATTCAGGGCAATTAGCATATCTATCAAATCAAACATTTATCATTTCTTTGTATTGGAAATATTCAAAATTAAAAAGATTTTTTTGAGCAATAGTGCTTGTATCCCAGATAAGACCATGAGACCTTGCTGGATCCAAACTTCAGTGGGGCAAATACTTACAGTTAAACTACACATAGCATAGATTTAGAGATTTATATCACAACATATTTTTTAAACTCTAATATTTTGTTTCTAATATTTTAAAACTCTAATATTTTTTTCAGTGTCTGACAGAGTCTGCATTAAAGAAGTCATAGGAGAATTCAGGAATGTTATCGGTTGAAGGGGCTCAGTCTTGGGTATTCTAATGTTCAGGTTCAGGGAGGTCATTCAGTTACAGAGTCCAACTGTCCATAGGGAAAACACATCCAAATCTTCCTGGAGAAACTGTAGATAACATTTGTCATTTTGGAGCTGCTTAGTATTTGAACTCTCTGTCTATGGTTAAGGGAATAAAATATTGTTTTTGTTTTGCATGAAAGACCAGGTACTTTTTCCCCACACTCCTTGACTCTAGACTTCAGAGACTTGCATTAGACTTGAGCAATCAGATGCTACCAGTCCAGGGATGAGTCTGAAGTGGCTGAAACAAAGAAGCCAGGAGAGCTAGGGTCTCATGCCACCACCAACACCCAGTATCTCTGCCAACAGCTGTCAGAGGCAGTATGTATCCATGTGTAGCAAGACTACAGGCAGTAAGGAAATCTGGTCCTATGGCCAGAGGTGGCTCTGTATTATTCTAAATGACCTTCCTTAGTCCCTAATTGACTTCTTTTCTTTTTTTTTCTTTTTTCTTTTATTATTTATTTATTTATTTTTATTTCAGCATATTATGGGGGTATAGATTTTAAGGTTTCAATAAATGCCCTTTCCCCCACTGCCCCCCCAAGTCTGAGTTTCTAGCATGACCGTTCACCAGATGGTACACATCTCACTCCTCACTCATTATATATGTATATACCCGCCCCCGCTCCCCCCTCCCACCTGCCCAATACCCTGTTACTATAGTACCTATGTATCCACTTAGGTGCTGCTCAGTTAATACCAGTTTGCTGGTGAGTATATGTGGTGCTTGTTTTTCCATTCTTGGGATACTTCACTTAGTAGTATGGGTTCCATCTCTAACCAGGAAAATATAAGATGTGCTATATCACTGTTGTTTCTTAGAGCTGAATTGTACTCCATGGTATACACATACCACATTTTATTAATCCATTCTTGGATTGATGGGCACTTGGGCTGTTTCCACAGCCTTGCAATTATGAATTGTGCTGCTATAAATATTCGAGTGCAGGTGTCTTTGACTTCTTAACAGCTTTATTGGGATATAATTTACACAACATAAAATTCAGATATTTGAAGTTTACAATTTAGTAATTTTTGGTATATTTGCAGTTTGCAGCGATCACCATGATCTAATTCTAGAACATTTTCATCACCCCAAAAGAAACCTTGTACCCATTAGCTGTCAACCCTCACCTTCCTCCAATCAAACACTAATCTCCTTTCTGTCTCTATTGGCTTGCCTATTTTAGATATTTATATAAAGGATATTATATATATATAAATATAAATAGATATTGTATAAATTATACAATATGCAGTCTTTTGTGAGTGGCTTATTTCATTCAGCATAATGTTTGCAAGGTTCATCCATTTGTAGCATGTGTCAGTACCTCACTTCTTTTTATTGTCAAATAATTGTATGGATATACCATATTTTGTTTTTCTATTCATCATTTAATAGACATTTGTGTTGTTTTCACCTTTGGCTATTATGAATAATGCTGCTATGAACATTTGTGTGTACATTTTGATATGAAGACATGTTTTTATTTCTCTGACTATATAGGAGTGGAATTGCTGGGCTATATGGCAATTCCATGTTTAACTTTTTTTTATCTTCTCCTGTTTTATGGTATACAATGTAATGTTTATATATATATACACACACACACACATCTATATATAGACCATGAAATGATTAAATCAAGTGAACTAATATATCTATCACTTTATATTATGTTTTCATTATTATTTTTTGTAATCACATTTAAGATCTAATCTCTGCAATTTTTAAGTATAAAATACATTATTATTAACTGCAGTCAGCATGCTGTACAACAGATCTGCAGAATGTATTCCTCCTGTCTAACTGAAACTTTGTCCCTTTAACCAATATCTCTCTACCCCTTTTCCTACCTCTAGCCCCTGGGAACCACCTCTCTCTGCTTCCATGAATTTGACTTTGATAGATTTCACATATAAGTGAAATCATGTGGTATTTGTTTTTGTTTGTTTGTTTTGTTTTTTTGCCAGGATTATTTCACTGAGCATAATGTCCTCCAGGTTTATCTGTATTGTTACCAATGACAGGATTTCTTTCTTTTTTAATGCTAATTAGTATTCTATTGTATATTAACACCACAGTTTCTTTATGCATTCATCCATCAATGGACACTTATACAGTATTTAGGTTGATAATATTTTGAGGAATTGTCAAACTACTTTTCCTAAGTAGCCACCCCATTTTACAGTCTCACCAGCTATATAATCATTCCAATTTTTCCACATGCTTACTGATACTTTTAATGATCTTTTTTGATAGCTATTATAGTGAGTGTAAAGAGGTTTCTTTGTGATTTTGCCTTACCTTTCTAATGATTAATGATGCTGAGTATCTGTTCATGTCCTTATTGGCTACTTCTATCTATTCTTTGAAGAAATGGTTTTTCACATATTTTGCCCATTTTTAAAATTGGGTTATTTATATTTTTATTACTGAGTTATAAGAGTTCTTTCTTGCTTTATTTTTGAATTATGTCCATAGTCTTCCCATCAAGTCTTTGTATGACTCAATAGTCTTCCATTAAATTGCTTTTCCACTTAATTTGAGCACAATTGCTCTCTGTTCTTTGCAACCAAGAACCAGAGACTAACTCAAGAGATACATATGTAGAATTTGTCCAAACAAAATGTATACGTGATTTAATAAAAGTATATAAGATAAATGAGGAGGAGTATATAACATTTAAAGGAATAACAAGTGAGTGGGAAGTGAAGGAATAAACAGTGACTGTGGAATTTTTTTTAATTCACTTTGACAGTAAAGAAAAACAGAGAAATACAATAGTAGCTTGAATCATCAGTTTGTTTACTCTGGAAGTATTTAAAGAGGAAGAAGATATTGGACATGAATGTATAGGAGTAGATAATTAGTGAAGGAAATATTTAAGGAGGTAGGGGAGGTAGGGAACAAATCAGCTTTGGAAAGGAGGAGGAATACTCTTTCTTAGGGATAATGAAAAATAATAACAACTTATAGGAGGAAAGTAAAGAGATTCTGAGGTGGAGATAGAACATGCACAGGGCTTTCAGCAAATAGCTGTGACACTTTCCAGAGACAGAAGGAATGTTATGTTAAGACCAAGGGTCAAAGTTTGGATGTCAATGTAAGTAGGAGAGCCACTGAAATAGGAACAAGGTATCAAGCAAGTCAAAGGGAAGCAAGCTGAGAAGAATTTTCCAGGCAATCTTATATTCTAGCAGTAGTGAATTCAAGAGTATTTCTATCCTTACACTCAATTTTCTGAATTCCTCTTTCCTTTCTCTCTTGTACCTTGCTTAATAAAAATGCATCATAAGGGAATAAAAGCTTCAACAAACACTCAGGCACATAGAACGTTAAATATATATGAATCATTGTTCTGGCTTGTTCTTTTGAAGCTGTTCCTTTTATGCTTTCCCTTTTCTTCTTATTTCAGGGTATACGTTGCAAAACATAAATACTATGATGCAAACTGAAGCGGATTCCTTTTGGGGATTGAAATATAGTTTTCTAAAAATGTCCATTTAGTCTTAAGTTTCAGAGATACATTTTTTTTAATCTGCCAAGTTTCTCTGGCTTAAACAGCAAGCTTGATATGATTTTCACATGCAATTATAGAGTTCTTTTCTATGTTTCTTTCAAAATAGATATCTCACTTAACCCCCTAATCATTGGTGTATTGTTGTAGTCTTGTACTGATAATTTCTACATATTACAATGCTAGCTAAACAAAATCTCTCAACTATACTTAGGTCAAGTTACTGACTTTTTCTTTTGCATAATCTATTGCCTATCTTTTTTTTTTTTTATTTTGGGATTGTAAAATTCACATAGAAAAGGCCTAAAATGATATCCTTGGTTAGAGATGAAAATTCTAAAGCCCTGCATATAAATCACCATAATGATGGTTATATTATACTACTGAACAAGAGAATAACAGATAACCCATTTTATCATCTTCTTAAACAGAAAAAGATATAATTCCTTAGCTTGCCTTTTCAGTAAATGCTCTTTGTTCTTTTTATATTTGCTTATGCATTTTCCTTAGTGTATAAAATTAAAACCATACCTACAAATAAAAATGTCATGGATAGACAAAGGCCACATGAGCTTTAAAAGATATAAATCAAAATGCTTTTGAAAGAGGAAAAGTGCTACATTCACATTTCTGTGAAGTTGGGGCGTTTACATCCTACTGAACTCTTCAGCGGAAGTTAGCACTCCAGGGGGATTTCAAATCAAAGTTATATGGTAAAGAGGAAAAGAAGAAAGAAAAAGAAATGGGTGAAATTCCTTCAGTTCAATTTCATCATTTAGCATTTCAAAGGTTCCATCTATTCTCTTGATTAAAACTCTGGTTTCATCAAGTTTATGGATTTGTCTGAACTCAGCAATGTGTCCAAATTCACAGCAAATATTTATGTATCCAAAATTAAGTTAAGAGGCTTAATTGAGAAATATCCTTTCAATTGAGAACCAATCTAAAATCTATTCAAATGTAGACATAATCTATATATAACCAATCACATTTTAGTTGGTACATGGAGATGAGGAACTACTTTCAGGCTAAGAATTTGTGGACCTGGCAGTTCTCTTTCCAATCCTTCAATAAACTACTTGTTTTACATTCAGTAATTACTTTGCCTTTCTGGATCCTGTCTCATCTGCCATATAATAAGAAGGAAAGCTGAATGAAATTGAATGTATTTTCTATTTCCAAAAAATTCTATTGATCTACTCTGAAGATATTTTTTGTGAAGACATTTTTTATATATATTTCTTTGGAATATTTATATGAAATATAACATTAACTATGTATAATGTCTTTTAGGTGCATATAATGATAGTATATAATGTATGTCATGTGCATATAATGATCTTAGCAATATGTACATGTGCATATATAATGAACATTTCCTATTTGTAGAATTATACAAATTACCACATTAGAATCTATCCATTTTATCAGAAGACATTAATATTTCATAACTGATATCCTGATATTTGATAAAAGTTAGAATTATCACTATTTTTACATGAAGAAACAGTTTTTGACATTGCAATTTTTTATGGTACATCAGTTAAAATTAAAATTTGCTCTTTTGCTTACACTACTTCATTTTTCTAATTAAGTATTACAAAATTCCTTAGTTTTTAAAATAATATTACATTCCATTTGCTCACTGCAACATATCCAGTTCCTATCTCTCCCAAGTTAATCTGTCAATGAGTTGGGAGATATTTCTTTTTTTACAATTTTTCCTATTCTTCATTGCAACAGTAATTTTAGAGAAAGAAAAAAGAAGTTAATTTTGGGAAAGTTGTATATTCTGTAAGGATCCAAGGTGGAGATTAGGAAGAAATTTAAAACAAGGTATTTAATAAGTCAGTTGGCTTTCCCAAACTTCCTATTCTTTAATATTGAGTAAATATTGATTCTAATATTATTTACTATAATTTACATATTACCACTAAGACTTAACTTAAGGAAAAGTAGAATAGCATTAGCCTGGAAAGTATTTTTAAGAAACTCTAAAGGCCCCTAGCCAAATATTTTTTGACCATATTAAAAGACTTCCATTGACGTCTTAAATTCCATTAGCAAATATTAAATCTGGTGCATTCTTTAAAATGTCTTCTCTACTCAAAAGAACATTTCACAAGAGAAATAATATAGGTAAAATTTATCATTTATATCAAACTAATGTAAATGACATTGCTATATTCTTTCTTAAATGTCAACTAGTTAGAAATAGCTAAATTTTGGTATCCCAAAAAGTAATTTTTAAATGTTCCTTTATGGGGTATTAGAAGTTCCAGAATGTGGCCACTCCCAGTGGCTCAAGCCTATAATACTAGCACTTTGGGAGGCCAACTCGAGTGGATCGCTTGAGACCAGGAGTAAAGTTTGAGACCAACCTGAACAAGAGCAAGATCTCATCTCTACAAAAAATAGAAAGACTAGCCATGCATTGTGGCATTCACCTGTAGTCTAAGCTACTAAGGAGGCTGAGGCAGGAGGATCACTTGAGTCCAGGAGTTCAAGGTTGCAGTGAACTGTGATCATGTCACTGCACTCCTGCCTGGACAACAGAGCCAGACTCTCTCAAAAAGAAAAAAAATAAATAAATAAAGAACTTCAATAAGAACAACTCTACTTATATTTTCTTCTAATACTTGGTTTGGACATTTGTAAACAACTTGATTATAAGACGGAGAATATGTTTTGAAATTTGTATAATGCTAATGGAAGACAAAATATCTATGGAAGTGGGCATGGAAGTCGAGGAAGGAAGACCTCAGCAAATAAGGAAACAATGTAATAAAATTGATAAATGGAACAAAGATCAATATAGTAAAAAGTTGGAGAAAGGGCATTGAAAGGGATCGTGGAAATAAAATGCCTACTTTATGAATTTGCTTAAGTTTGCATTACTATTAAAACTATTACTATTAAACTATTAAACAATGTCTCAATATAAATCTCGAGGTTATAGTTGTGCTCACTAAAGTCTAAGAATGACTGTTCCAGCTTGTATTATAAAATTATGTGATGTGAAAATTATGAAAAACTCTTCACAATCACAAACTGGCCATTTAAAATTAGTATAGCATTGGACAACAATTAAGTATCTTTTTAAAACAGCCTAAAATCTAATCCAGCTCCTATGTATGAGGACTTTTGTATTTTATTGAAGTCTTCTGAAATGTAAGATTAGCTATGAAGGTGACTAAATCACTAAGTCAATCTTACCACAGTAATTTTTGCTGTGTTTTTATTTATCTAGTGTGAAAGTAAGAATAATAAGTACATTAAAAGTTATTTATTCTCTCAATTTCTTGATTGATTCATTGAGGTTCATTTGGTGAACATTTAATATTGGTTACAAATAGGACAGATGTTAACCTTAAGGAAAGATAAGTAAGGTGTAATTTTAGGGAGCCATCAAGAAGTTTTCATGACTTGTGACTAATGAGCTTGGTGAAAAAAATAGAAAAAGATAAAAAAATAAAGTAAGATTTTATTTTTTTAAAAAAACAAACTATATATATATACACACACACACATATATATATACATATATATATATATAAAAATAAGTTTTCAGACCAATGAACATGAATAAGCAAATAAAGTAATCTCAATGTGGTATATGATTTATACTATTATTTCATCCTCTAAATCTCTGATTCAAAAGATAAATTAATGATAACATGGTAAGTACCAAAAGAAACAGCTTATTCTACCAAATTCTAGTTTCATAATAGAATTTTAAGTATATGATTACAGGTTGTGTTTTTTTGTCATACCAGAAGAACTTAACTTAAATCTCTAAATATAAGAAGAAAGATAACTTGTATCTTTTACAAAACAAAGAGGCATTGTAAAACGTAGGTTTTTGCTTTTGCCTTTCAACTTTTCAGTTACATATTTATGTCATTAAGAAATATATATCTTATATTTCATATTGTACATAATAATAAGGTAGCTTCTGCTTCTGTGGTTCTAAATTGAGATGATTCTGCCCCCAGGGGATATTCTGCCCACACATTTTTTTTTTTTTGAGACAGAGTCTCTCTTTGTCGCCCAGGCTAGAGTGAGTGCCATGGCGTCAGCCTAACTCACAGCAACCTCAAACTCCTGGGCTCAAGCAATCCTTCTGCCTCAGCCTCCCGAGTAGCTGGGACTACAGGCATGTGCCACCATGCCCAGCTAATTTTTTCTATATATATTAGTTGGCCAATTAATTTCTTTCTATTTATAGTAGAGACAGGGTCTCGCTCTTGCTCAGGCTGGTTTCGAACTCCTGACCTCGAGCAATCTGCCTGCCTCGGCCTCCCAGAGTGCTAGGATTACAGGCGTGAGCCACCACGCCCGGCCTGCCCACACATTTTTGATTGCCACAACTGGGAGGAATGTTATAGTCACTTAGTAGGTATAAACCAAGGATCAGGGATCATGCCAAACATTCTATAGTGCATGATATATTCTCCAACAACAAAAAGTTATCTGGCATAAAATATGAAAAGTGCTGCTTTTGAGAGACTCTGTTCTAGTTAAACTTATTTAGTACTAAAGTTATTATTTATCAGTGATATAACTAAATTTGCCTAGAAATGCACTTGAAATTAAAAATCTAGAGACTCACACCTATAATCCTAGCAGGAGGATCACTTGAGCTCAGGAATTCGAGACCAGCTTGAGCAAGAGCAAGACCCGGTCTCTTTTTAAAAAAATAGGAAAAATTATCTGGGTGTAGTGGCGCCTGCCTGTAGTCCCAGCTACTCAGACTACAACGACTCTTGAGCTGTGACCAATGGTTTGGTTGTATGGTAAGGGACTTGGAAAAAACAACATGATTAGAAAACTAGTGACAAAGAGGTCTGAGGAAGAGATATGTGCATAGAGGGTGACCTCATTCCCAGACACTCCTGTTATTTCCCAACAAACTCATGAACAAATTGACCCTCTTGGTAGCAATGGAGATTATCCATTAGTTAAACAACATGGACTTCCACTTACCAAGACCAGCCTGCTATAGCCACTACTAAGTGCCCAATATTCCAGCATCAGAGACCAATACTCAGTGTCCGATATGGACTAATCAGTCAACTACCTGGTGGCAGGTTGATTACATTGGACAGCTTCCATCATAGAAGCAGTAGTGCTTTGTTCTTACTAGAATAAACACTTATTTTAAATAAGGTCTTGCTCTCCCTACATGCGATGCTTCTGTCAAAACTACCACCTGTGGACTTACAGACTGCCTTATCAACGATCATGGCATTCCACACAACATTACTTCTGATCAAGGAACTCAATTCGTACCAAAAAAGGACCACAAGTATGGAATTCACCAGTCATACCAATGAGGGGTTGTGACAATGTCCTCCAGGGTATTGTATGTGCTCTAAATCAGCATTCAAAATATGGCGCTGTTCTTACCACAGTCAAGATGCATGGATCCAAGAATCAGGGGTGGATATGGCAGTGGTACCACATAATAATACCCCAGTGATTCACTAGCAAAATTATTGCTTCCTATCCCCATGAACTTAGGCTTTGCTGATCTAGAGGTGTGAACTTCAAAAGGAGAAATGCTTCCACCAGGACACACCACAATGAATCTACTGAACTGAAAATTAAGACTGGTGCCCAGCCACTTTGGTCTCTTCATGCATTGGAATCAATAGGCAAAGAAAAGAGTTACTGCACGGACTATTATAATATCATTGATCTTGATTACTCAGGAGGAAATTAGGCTGCTACTATGCAATGGAGATAAGAAAAAGTATGTTTGGAATACAAGAGATTCCTTAGAGAATCTCTTAGTAGTACCACATTCTATGATTAAAATCACTGAAAACTATAAGAATCAAATTCAGACAGGGCACCAGGGCTTAGGAGATTCACTACAAAGGAGACAAGAGCACTTTTTTGAGGGTAATGGAAATATTCTAAATCACAATTGTGGTGGTGGCTACACAATTATATATAATTGTCAAAATCCATCAAATTGTACACTTAAAATTGGTGAATTTTATTTCGTGTACATTTTACCACAATACAGTTCAATTAAAAGAAAATTTTTTCTATGACAATAAACATACACAAACGATATTAAAAAAATGAAAAGTAGACAGGGAGAACATATTTGCAATACATATACCCAATGTTATATTTGTGTTTCAACTGAAAAAACAAAAACAAAATTCTTAAAAACGCATTTAGTTACTTTTTTATTCAACAAATAGCTTTTTAACATATGCCATGTATCAGCCAAACTTTCAGGTGCTGGAGTTATGCAAGTGGAAAACAAAAATACAACGCATCGACAACAAAAAACATCTGCAATCTACTTAAGGAAGACAGAGAATTAAAGATATAAGTGAATTCTATGATCTTGATTGTAATAAGTCTCAGCTATGTCTGGCTCATCATGGTGACCATATAGGATTTTATGGAGTATATTTTGGTATTAGCCTCATTTGCTGCACAAGTTTTCTATTTATACCAGGTTTTTCTCCCTTTTTCTCATCTGCTTTTAACTTACATGAAGTTGTTTCTAAGCTATAAGGTAGACATAGAGAAATCGATAAACCAATGTAACACAACGATACATTTAGATTGTTTCTGATTTAGTTCTAATGAAGTCCTAAAGGCTGAGACTATAATATGTAGCAAGTATCTCCATGTTTCCAAATGAGATAGCAGACCATTATGCAAAAATTGCCAAAGTGGTGTCTCAAAACTATTTTTGTGATCATTAGCCTAATACATCTTTCAATAGTATAAAATGTTTGAGGTCTAAGAAGTGGCCTGAAGATCATTTAAAAACATGTTCTATAAAGACGGGCTTCCTATCACAGGCCAGGTTCGACTTCAGCAGAAAGGCATTTTAAGTATCAAGGAGTTATTTTGAGAAATAATTTAAATTGCTTAAACATTTTCTCTCCTCAATCATGGAGAGGGAACACCTCCCCCAAACCCCACGCTGAATGAGATGTTGTTTAGGGCATCATTCTGACAGCTTGATATGTGTCCCATGAAGCTTGATGGGGCCAAGAGACTAGTTTTTGACTCAATGCTGGAGGATGGTGAGAATAAAAGGCTCTGAGTGGATTATCTGCTGGGCAGTAGGGTTCACAGAGGAGACCGCTGCCAGATGAAACTGCTACCCCCCACCCCCCACTGCAGGCTCCTCAGAGGTATGTGTTTCCCATACACCTCTGATTGAGTGTGGGCCACCTGCAAGGGAGTCAGCATGGGACCCATTTTAAAAGGCTCCACAAAATGCTGGTGGGCAACAAAACTGGCCAGCTGGAAGAGACACAAGGGGTAGAGATGGTTTTACTTGCTAGTACAGTTACATTCTGTTGCCAGTATTGTCTGGCAGGTGTTCAAAAGTGGAATGCTTTTATTATGTTGTATTTTCATGGTTTCTTAGAGACCCTCCCACTGAGAACAACTAACTGAGACTACCTAAATGAGGGCAAAACCATGACACCCACCAGCTGCCTACCTGCCCCCCTCAGCTCAACACCCACAGTACTCTGCAGGCCTCCTGTCCAAGTCTCAAGGCCACTGCATGACGCCCAGTTGGATGGGGTTTATTTTTAAATATCAGACCAGCTCTTCAAAATCAGCCTTTTTACACACTTTTATATGGCGAAACCAGTTTTCAAACCACCCCCATTAAATTTCCTGCATAAAACTGTTCTAGGGACTCAAGAATAGAGGAGAAGATGCCACCTATTATTTTTTCCTAGCCTTTGGAGCTCAGCAGAAGCTGAAGGATAAATTAATTCATTTTTAAATTGTGTTAATAAACAAACAAATTGAGATATCTAAAGTGTCAATGCTGAAGTAAGCTAACACCAGAGAGACGATATAAAAGAAAAAAATCAACAAAGCTTGGATATGGGGAAAAAGGAGAAGTAGGAGTCAAACATGACTCTAGGGATTAGAGTTTGGGGTGTTAAAGGAAATGATGGTTGGATTTCTGGTTGAATATGATAAATTGGCTGTAGCCCTTTGTTCACCTTCTCTCCACACACCTCATGAAAATGCAACAAAGAATTAAGAAGTTAATAACTTACAAAGACAAAGAGAATGAGACAGAAGACAATAGTATTAATAAATGTTATCGTCACTGCAAATGTGGGAGGGAGCCCACCCAGGTTTGGTTCAGATATTGTGACTGGTGATACCACATACTAACACCAAGAGGGCATAAAAAGTTTATTGCTTATATAACTGAGGTCTCTGGGGAGAATATGGCAAGTCTCTCAAGCTGGTCTGAAATGGCTTGAGAGGGTGAGAAAAGAAGACTGTCCTAGGTTTTTATTGTGGTTGGGTGGGAGACCACGTTGAGAGTGGTCCCTCATGCATGGGCAGGGATTTATGTGGTTTTGAACCTCCAGATAGCACCTAAGGATGGAGCACTCAGCCTTCTTATCAACTTGCTCATGTATGGACACAAAAGAAAGAAGGTATAAGGCTTAAAAGCTATCGGCAAACATCAAACAATGAAGTTAGGTTCCTCATTATAGTAGACATATTTCAATAAATTTTTCAAACAGAAAATAGTTGGAAGACTAGTAGATTGCTGAAGGGGAAAATAGAACTATTTTCAAGCAGAAGTGAAATTCTGATTAAAAGTGAGGAAATTTGAAATATAGAAATCATGAGAGGCACATAACCTAGACTATTCAGGCATGAGTGAGGTTTATACTTTCCAGTAGCAATTTGTTGGAGCCAAGGACCAACAAGCTAAAGCTTTTGAAACATGGGAGGAGGAGGATTTCCAAATTTCTAATCAACTGTGAAAGCAGAAAAAAAGTGATTTTCAGATAGTCAAACAATTTATTTACCACGCTTACTTTTCTTAGAAAATACTGGAAGATGTCCTTTCGTTAATTTAAACAAAGAGAGGTCAGAGGGAAAAATATGTCTTCTAATTCTGAAGAGCAACAAATCCCAATTGGAGTTAGAAGAAGGAAATCATCCAAGAAATAAAAGAAAGAGGAAGGAGGAGGAGAGGGGAAAAGGATGAGGAGAAAAAAAGGAAAGAGGGAAAAGGGAGGAAAGGAGGGAGGGACAAAGATTGCTATGCTTGAGCATTTTCCAGTCATTGACACATATGACGGGAAAGAGTGATACCACTACATAGAAAACTAAGAGAAGGAAAAGCTTGAGAAATTATCACCAGAAAAAAGTTCCATGAAAAAGGGAATACAATTATTATACACTATTTGTTTTAACAGCAAATAATATTTACAGTCTTATAGCAATATAAATATTATTGCTTTAACAAAAAATTATAAAGTGATTATAATGGAAATCCAGAAGGAGCAGAAGTAGGCGAGTGGTAAAAGAATGCCAAGTCTTCAGCTACCATATCAGAGTACTAGTACACATTAAAAAAAATCATCATTAAAATAGTCTAATATAGTTATGCTTCACTTAACAATGACACACCATGTATGTACGACAGTAGTCCTGTAAGATTATAACGAAGCTGAAAAATTTCTATCACCCAGTGTCATAGCCATTGGAAGGTTGTAGCACAATGCATTACTCATGTATTTATGGTGATGCTAGTGTAAACTAAACTACTGAGCTGCCAGAGGTATAAAAGTAGCACATACAATTATGTACATATTTCTTGATAATGATAATAAATGACTAGGCTACCAGTTTCTGTATTTACTATACTTATATTGTTAGAGTGTACTCCTTCTACTTATAAAAAAAATAATTACTGTTAAACAGCCTCAGCCAGGTCCTTCAGGAGCTGTTCCATAAGAAGGAACAGTTATCTTAGGAGATGAAAGCTCCATGCATGTCATTGCCCCTGAAGACCTTACAGTGGGACAAGAGGTGGAGGTGGAAGACAGTGATATCTATCGATGATTCTGACACTGTGTAGGCCTAGGCTAATGCACGTGTTTGTGTCTTAGTGTTTAACAACAAAAAAGTGGAAAAAAAATTAAATAGAAAAATGCTTATAGAATATAAAGAAAATATTTTGTACAGTTGTACAATGGGTTTGTGGTTTAAGCTATTACAAAAGAGCTAAAAAATTTTAAAAAAAGAAAATTAAAATGTTTATAAAGTAAAAAGTCACAGTAAGCTAAATTTAATTTATTATTAAAGAATTTTTTAAAAATTTAGTATAGCGTAAGTGTACAGTGTTTATAAAGTCTACAGTAGTGTACAATAATATCCTAGGCCTTTACATTCACTCCTTTCATGGTAAATGTCCTGTATAGGTGTACCATTTTTTATCTTTTATACTGTATCTTCACTGTACCTTTTCCATGATTAGGAACACAGACACCATTGTGTTACAGTTGCCTAGTGTATTCAGCAGAGTAACACGCTGTGTAGGTTTTTCACCATATAACCTAAGTGTGTTGTAGGCTATACCATCTAGGTTTGTGAAAGCACACTCTGATGTTCCCAGAATTGCGGAAATCACCTAAGGACGCATTTCCCAGAGCACGTCCCTCCGGTCAAGCTACGCACGCCTGTATTCACAAACACCGAGGCGCGAGGGAGGTGTCGCCAAGATGGCGGAGTAGGGGATCCCAGGCTTTATCCTCTCACAGAAAAAACAAATTGAAAGTTACGCACAAACCAAAGTAGCCCAGTGCAGGCTCAAGGGCCCATTTAAATAATCTACCACCACGAAGGGGAGCAAAAAATAAAAATAAAAAGCAGAGAATATTCACACAGAAAGGACTGCTGGTGAGATTGGCTTACCTGAGACACCTGGAGACGGCCAGGAGCTTAGAAGAAAGGCGAGACTTTTCGGTTTCAGCCACGCGGCAGGAATCCACCAGGGCCTCCAGCTTTGCAGAGGACGCCAGCACCTCTTGCCACTGAGGTAACCAACAGCGGTTCCCACCAGGAAGGGCACGTGAGGGGCAAACCTGGCGCCACACCCTCCACTGCTCGCGTGCCCCCGCCAGCAGCGGCAGGTGCTCCGTGTGAGGGGGGGGTTCCGTGTGAGGCAGGTGCTCCGTGTGAGGCGGGGGTTCCGTGTGAGGCAGGTGCTCCGTGTGAGGCGGGGGTTCCGTGTGAGGCAGGTGCTCCGTGTGAGGGGGGGGTTCCGTGTGAGGCAGGTGCTCCGTGTGAGGCGGGGGTTCCGTGTGAGGCAGGTGCTCCGTGTGAGGCGGGGGTTCCGTGTGAGGCAGGTGCTCCGTGTGAGACAGGTGATCCGTGTGAGGCGGGAGTTCCCTGTGAGGCGGGTGCTTCGTGTGAGGGGGGGGGGTTCCGTGTGAGGGGGGTTCCGTGTGAGGCGGGGGGTTCCTGTGAGGCGGGGGGTTCCTGTGAGGCGGGGGGCTCCGTGGCTTGCGCATGCTCAGCGTAGGCTTGGGAAAATGGAAGGAAAGGCGAGTGGCCGCAGACAGGTGAGACATGCTCTTTATTGTCTGGGGGGATATAGCACTGGCCAAAAGCTTGGCGGAAAACATGGCGAGCTCTTATATATGGCTCTGAACAATAGTGGAAACATGCCATGGGAAAGCATGATCACATGGGTTCACACAGGAGATAACACCTTGGTAACATAAGTGTGCTGACTCAAGCCTCCCCAGAAGGCTGGCTAGTGGGGTGGGGGCAGAGAAGAGGGGAGAGGCTGCTGGGGAGGGCAACACCACAGCAATCATCTTTGTTTGGCCTAAGAAACCTATTTCCTATATAAATGCATTTTCCCTTACACTGGGCAGCTGCCCACGCTGCAGCCTCCAGCTCTGTGGCAGCACTGGGCCTGCCGAGGCCCCACACCCCAGAGCCATGGCAGTAAGGAGCTACTCTACACTCGGGGTGCCAGAGTCACCCCAGCTCCGAGCCCGGGCTCAGCCATGTAGAGAGAGCTGTGCCCCACCAGACTCCAGCGCTGCTCTGACTCTGTGTTCACAGGTGCTGGCATTCTTGACTCCTCAGGCTCCTTCACAAGCCTCCATAGTATTGCCAACCCACAGCAGGGGTACAGCCTTGGAGCCCAGAGCTCCCCACTCATGCTTCAGCCCTCAGCTCTGCATCTGCTCTTACAGGCACCACTCAGTAGATGCTGGTGCAATGGCACTTTTGTTTCTCATAAATTTGCAAACATTGAAAGACTGATAACCCAGGGTTTTTGAGAGTGTGGGATGAGAAACTGCTGGTAGAGTATAACTTAGCAAAATATTTCTAAAGGTTTTAAGACATGAATATATCTTTAAAATCCAACTTGCAATATTTACCATATGGAAAAAAATTACAAATACACAAAAAATGTTATTCTTTATGTGTTTTCACAGTATGGGCGCTCTTCCCATTTTGTTTCTTTCCGCCATCAGAGGATAAAGATTCTCTATATTTTTGTTTTCTCCTGTGATTTTTGTCTCTATTTATTGTTAAACATTAAAAGACCTATAGGATTTTAAAAGGCCAAGCATGTGTTCATCATTATGAAATTCTAGTGAGATCATTTATTGTGAAACAGTTCTAGTTAGTGAGCTTGCAGTAGGAATGTGAATCTCTCTTCCTTCTGAAATGTCTCTAGGATTTCAATGGGGTTATTGCATCTATATTGAGTTCATTGCTCCAGAATTTTTTTGGTTAGTGTTTTATAAGCGTATGAAAGGAAATAGAAACTAATAGTCCATTAAAAAAGTGTTTACTTTTTTAGATTTATGCTAATGGTCAATTCCCATGGAAGAAAGTAGCATTTTTGTTTTCTGACAGAAAACAAAATCCCCAGTCATAGCCAATGAAAAAATAGATATACTTATTATACAATAGAATTTCACTACTCCAATAGAGTAGAGAATTTCACTACTCTATAGTTCTCTAACTATAGAATATGACTACTTTAATAGCATAAAAAACAAGTGTTTACTCATATTGCAGTTGTGACAAGCATAGCACCTCTCTGCTTATTGGGCATCTGCTTCTGCAGAACAGAGGCAATGTCTACTCAGTTTTGTATCCACTGTACACTATATATAGTCATCTCATCATTCCTAGTGCCTATATACTAGTAAACATATATGGAATAGTTATTTTTGTTATTGTTCATAGTGTCACATAATAGCAAGTTTTCAAGAAGCATGGAAATAACTGGTAAACAAAGATGAATAGTTGCTATGTTTTTATCATCCACAAAACCATTATTGATATTATAAACATCAGTTTTCCTGTGTTCCTTCCTCTTTCATCTCACTCCAGAAGGTACAATGTTATCAATTCTATCTAACAATAAAAATAATTAACAGTTTAATGCACAATTATAAATGCCAGACATTGTGCTAAGCATCATAAATGTATTATTTCATTTCATCCTTACCGCAATCTTGTGAAGACAGTGTTATTAGTATCTACATTGTACACATGAGAAAAATGAGATTTAAAAGAGGGACAGTAACCAATCAACATTTATTTGCACAGATGGAAGTAAAATTCAGTAGGAATCATGCAGGAGAGAGGGGGAGGGGGAGGGGAAGAGAGGGGATGGGTGAAATCACACCTAATGGGTACAATGTACACTATTTGGGTGATGGGCATACTTATAATTTTGACTCAAGCCATACAAAAGCAATCCATGTAACCAAAACATTTGTACTCCTGTAATATTCTGAAATAAAAAAATACAGTAAAAAAGAAAAATTAAAATTCAATCAATCAATAATGAGAGACAGTAACTAAATCACCCAGTAGTAAATGTCCCAGCTGGAAAACAACCCAGCATGCCCAGTTACAAAGGCTGTGCTTTCCACCTCTACCCCAAACTCCCTATATTGTGTATTTTCTATTATAATTCCATATTTTCCTCTATTTTCATTGGCATGAGATGCAAGGCTCTATCATTGCTCCTCTATACCACTGGCATCAATTGTTAAAGGACATTTCCTAATAATCAAAATGATCACAATACTCCTATTATTAATTATATCAATGTGATCAATGGCAATGTCAGATAAAATCCACATGTCTGCTTTGGCAACCAATGACTTTTATTATCTACATCTAGCATTCTTTTTCAGTCTCTTTGTTTTACAACTCGCCTACATACTACACTTCTATCTGGCCCTACAATATCTATGATATGCTGTATTCTCATTTTATCTCTGTGAGATATATATTATCATTTTACAGATAAGGATACTGAAGTTACAGTTTAAATACATTGCTCAAGTCCCCTTCCATTTTAATGGTAGAACCATAATTTTAACCAAGGAAAACTTTGATTCCCAATCCTATGTTGTAAACTAATCTACCACAATGCAAACATTAAATAACTAAAGATTTTTTTTTTAGCTTTATCCAGTTTTAATCCTATCATCCAAAACTCCAGGCTCAATATCCAGATATTTATCAATAAGTAAGACAACATAATTTATCAGATTACTACATTTTACCTTAATTTTTCCAGTACCATTGGAACTTTCATTGCCAAGTTCATTGAATGCCCATGTTTGCATTTACAATAAATAAAAACAATGTCACAATAAAACAAATACAATATACTTCTGCTTTAATTGATTTTCTATTACTTAAGAATTAATTTACAAAATAAATCTAATTAGAGGATATTTTAACTTGATACAGGGAAAAGATACAGGAACAAAGAAACACATTAGTTACAAACATAATCAAGAACACAATCTCTTTGGAAGAAATCAAAACAATTTTTTAATATTATCTACTTGTTTATGTTAATCTGAACTGAAGTTGAAAACACACTAGATATTTTTTTCAAACAACAGCTTATGCCAATGTTTATCATCTAGCTTCTTTGGGCACCAATTAAAAAAATTATTTTATCTTTGGCATAAAATTTGATATGTTGTTTTAAAAGATTAATCCAGCTCAACAAAATATATTTGCTTTAATTATTTTATTATCTTCTCTATATATTATGTTTAAAATTTAATTCTGAAGTCTTTGTGAATGCTCAGCCAAGAGATTCTATGTAAATAAAAGTTGTCAAGATTATAGTTATTTTGGGTGATGGGTTAAAATAGTTGATACATTCTCTTTGAATGTAATAACATAATGTGAGAAAATATCCAAGAAATTATATTAAAAATGGACATAATCCAAGTTATTTCCAAGAGAAATTCACTAACTTTATATGATGCCCCTTCCAGGAACTAAATGAAGAAAGCACACATAATTATATAATAGAAATGATGTAATGATTAATGGGTTGAAAGGAATAAGAGAATGTGACTCATCAACAAAGATACATTTTAAGGAAAGAGCAAAGGGTGGATTGAATTAAGGGGCTATAATTCAATAGTTGTCATTTCTGAAGCTTACAAGAAAACTTTACCATAAAAACATGAAATTGTAAAAATGGTTGCTGATGAAGTCAGCTGGCACAAGCTCAATTTTTTTTTTTTTTTTGAATGGGAAAAAAGAAAGTAAGAGAGGGAAAGAATGTGACAGAGGCTGTATAAGAAATTAGAAAAGAGAGGGAAAGGAAGATGCATTTATTGTATGGTAGAGTTCTTATTCAAAATAATTTTGCAACATTTAGCTTCTGGATGTATTTCTCCAAAGACCAAATTTGCAATTCATCTGTAATCTGTGGAATATGGTGGTTGGTACCTTAAGTCTATTTGTGTGAACTTTACGCATGATTGAATTATAAGAAGGGATGTAAAAAACGAGCTAACTACAAATGTAAAAGGAGAATATGGGACCAATAGTTAGAATCTACAAACCGCTTAAATTCTGTTTTCAAAGATAAGGTGTCCCCCACTTATAATTTAGCAAAGTCCAAGCCTCGGTCACAATAGTGGGAATTTTATGATTCAAGTAAAAGTTTCTTATATTCTTCCTCTAAGACTTACCTGACATTATTAATTAGCATTTTGCTACATAAATGTTTGCAAGCCTGAGCATATCATTTAGCAACTAAAATGACACCAGCAATTTACTATGTAAATTGTTATAAATAATTTTTGTTGACTACTCTAAAATTAATGCTATTCTCTTTATTTTCTTTTATGTTCCTCTTTATTTTAGCAAGACTTTGCTGTGAACTAAGACAGACCAAAAACGAAAACTTCATAATGGCCTAAATTTAGCTACAATGCCTGTCAGGAGTGGAAATAATATAACATTTGGAGAGATGAGTCAATGATATTAATGGATTATAGACCCCCCCCATTCAACATCGCCCTCTGACTCCCTCTCCTTGATTTATTTATCTCTATAACCACATATTCCTTCTAATATATTGTACAGTGTACTTATTCGCATTTAGTATTCTGTCAAATCCCTCATCATCAATTATAGAATGTATGAGAGAGATATACAGTTGTAGAATGAATGAATGTTTTTATAAAATGAATAAACAAAGATTTAATTGAACAATTCATTTCTCTCTTTTTATTAGTATTTTTGGGGTATAATATGGACTGACTGTTTGCATCTTCCCCATAATTCATATGCCCTAACCCTCAATGAATGATATTTGGAAATAGGGCTATTAGGAGAAAATTTGGGTGAGATTAGGTCATGAGGGTGGGGAACTCATGATGAAATCTGTGGATTTATAAGAATAGGAAGAGGCCAGGCATGGTGGCTCCCACCTGTAATTACAGCAATTTTGGAGGGTAAGGCAGGAATATCACTTGAGGCCAAGAGTTTGAGACCAGCCTGGGCAACATAGTGAGACCCCCATTTCTACAAAAGAAGAAAAGGAAAATCTCTTTCTCTCTCTCTCTCTCTCTCTCTCTCTCTCTCTCTCTCTCTCTCTCTCTCTCTCTCTCTCTCTCTCTCTCTCTCCCTCCCTCCCTCCCTCCCTCCCTTCCTCCCTCCCTCCCCTTCTCTCTCTCATTCTTATTCTATGAGCAGGCACAGAGGAAGTGCCATGTGAAGATACAGGGACAAGTTGGCTGTCTGTTGGCCAGGAAAGAGCCCTCACCAGAAACTGAAACCTTAATTTCAGACTTTGCAGTCTCCAGAACTGTAAGAAAATAACTTTCTCTTATTTAAGTCACACAGTCTATGGTATTTTGTTATGGTAGCCCAAACAGACTAATATAAGTCAATAAACTCAAATTATTCTAGTTGAGAGTCAATATGTGCTTGATGTGTCAATGTATGTGATATGTGTGATGAATATATTCATTATGTTGAATAATATTCTCATCTTTCATGAAATGCCTTGGTGATCTCTTAATAAATTTCTGTTCTGCTAGAGACATGTGAACAATGATTATGTAAAAAATCTTTAACAACAGATTTAAAGTACATATTTTCTCTAATTGTTTTTGGAAAGAAAAGAATTGAATCAAAATTAAAGGAAATAATTGGTATTCATGTTTTAAAATGTACCATATTTTCTTATATTTAGATCAAAATGCACTCACTAATTTAATGCATATTTATGTTTTTATCATGCCATTTTTGAAAAGTTTTCATTCAAGAACATGGTGAGATTTTTTTTAACAATCATATATAATTAGAAAAAAATACTTGAATTTACCAATTTCAAAAACAAAATGCATTAACAAGGAAAGAGAGTGCTTAATATATCTTCTAAAAATATATTCTTGGTTTTATTTATATAGAAATAAAGTTAATATGTAAATGCTTTGATATTTTTATCAAAATATGAAAATTGAAATATAGGAAAATACATATTATATACCATATATAACCATAAAAATAATAAAATCTCTTCAGGGGATAGAAAAGAGTACCAAGTAAAAATTCTTTAAAAATATAAACTGGAAAAATCTGTTCTTTTTAAGTTCTTTTCTTTCAAAGAAATAGATTTTTAGGCTTTGCTAATGGTTAAATATCATTCTTACACATAAAACCATGTTCTTGGGTAGCAAACTTGAATTCTTTATAGACTAGTAGGGTCAAATGATTTTCTCTCTTTTTATTTATGATTTGGTTTTATAAAGGATATGGAGAACAGGATTCATCATAATAATATTTTCCAAAAGAGATCCATGGTAGAAGTTGAGATTAAACACAGAGTATAGTTAAACTTCATCTTGTTTACCATGGTGTTATATGTTCTGATTTAAAGGCTATGGTAATTAGTGGTGCTTTTCAGGGTTATTCCTGGTTACCTTCTTTATGGGACATGGTAGAATTTCATTTACCAACCCCTGTGAAGTTAAATATGGCCTTGTGACTTCTAGAATTATCATCACTACCCGGGATAAAGAGTTTAAGTGCTGGCATGTGATCCACCATGTCTTTCCACTTCCTTAGCAATTAGTAACATTTCAGATATCGATTCTCCATTATCCTGCATTCTGGAATAAGGATTACATAGAGCAGAGCCTTCAGCTGACTCTCAGTAGATATGTAGAATGTGAGAGAAATAAACCTTTGCTACATAAAGCCTCTGATATTTGGGGGTTCCTTGTTACTGTAGCATATTCTAACCTGTCCTGAGTAATACAGAAATCGTTACATTAAACTGTGTACTACTATTTAGAAAAATAGAGTATGCAACTTAGCTTCAGGTTTAGCCTTCTGTCAACAAGATAACTGTCATGGCAGTTTATAGCTTTCCTTTCAATTGAATTCAGGGAAAAGAAGCACTGGAAAGTATCATTTTTTCTTACATCAGGATGGTGAGGGAAACATTCAGATAAAAATGTTCAAAAGGGGATTTTGCTGTTGACTTGCATGAGTTATAGAGGACTCAATGGAAGATTTTTAGGAGATGGGGAAGATAGGATATGAAGTCAGAAAAAGTAAAGTACAGAGCTAAATGGGAATTAGAGCCTAAGGAATGAGGAGTAATAGGTGTCCTGGCTTTTTGTGGGAGGAACATCAAATATTACAGATCATTTTGATGGTCTAAGGAAGATAGTTATCCCATTAGAGACAGTGGTAAATTATCCCATTAGAGAAAATTCTGATGGTCTAAGGATTATAGTTTTGGAAAGGCTGTGTGTATTGAGGTAAAGGAAAGATTGTGGCATTTATAGGGATATATAGCATTCTGACATTCACATATGACTTCTGTTGATGGAAAAATCATGGCTTCAGAAGAGGAATCTTACTCCTGCTATGCAGGCATTTTCTAGATACCCAGAAACAGAGGTCTGCAAAGAGGTGATTCTACTCTAAGCACCTCAGCTGCCTCTTGACTTCTACTGAAAAAGCCCTCTATTCTCCTTTAGGGGCAATCTTTCTCCAAGTATTAATATACGGGCACTATCTTGACCACTGCTAATAGTATATTAGTGTTCTCCCCTTCTTATACTTCTTTCTCCCTCGTGTTAGTAATATTCATGTATGAATTTTACTTATCTTAATGGACAATAGGCTTCTTGAAAGACTATATGACTCTTATACATTTTAAAACTTGTTATTATATAGCATCTGAAATGTGATAGAATATTCATTCTTTAATTCAATCAGTATTAAATGCCCATTTTGTTCCAGGTACTGTGATAAACACTGAGAATGCAAAAATGAACAAGATGCACTACCTGATCACAATAATCACTAAGTTGAAATCTAGGAAGGAAAAGAGAAACATAAAAATGGATTTAAAATATTGTAGAGTGAAAAACAGAGAAGAGTGAGAACACATTTGGAGTATGGAGTCCAAACCAACCTGGGAGGTCAGAAAAGGTTTCTGAGAGATGTTAAGTTGTTAGCAAAACGAAAAGTTATCCTGATAGAGTATATGTTTATGTAGTAGTAGTAGTGGTAGTAGTACTATGGTAGTAATGGTTGTGGAGTTACATTGGGCAAACGTATTGTATTGCAGA
The DNA here is from genome assembly GCF_040939455.1 of Microcebus murinus. Lineage (NCBI taxonomy): Eukaryota > Metazoa > Chordata > Mammalia > Primates > Cheirogaleidae > Microcebus > Microcebus murinus. Next base: position 57,528,792 of record NC_134112.1, read on the forward strand.
AAGATGGAATGGTGGTGCTGTATGCAAAGGGCTAGAGATGGTAGAGGGCATTAATGACTCAAGAACTACATGAGAAAGGAGTCTTGAAAGGTTATAAAAGTCTTTTGATGCTATCCTTATAAGCTTGGAATTTTTCTAAGGAAGTTGGTGCAGAATTTTGAGTTGGATGTGACAGAATCAGATTTGTATTTAATGACAATCACTTTTGTATCAGTTACTAGACTGAAATAAGGGAAAGCCAAGAGCAATGGGATGAATGTAGAGGGTAATGTTTGTATAAATATTATTTACAAACAACTCCAATTTCCAGGGATACTAATTTATTGAGAATATTCCAATTACATTTGTCAACTAAAAGCCATGTAGACTTACGTGAGTCACCCTAGACTATATTGCAGCTTTTCTCCTAGGCTATTTCTGTGTAGGGTTGTTAAAATAAATTACAGGGGTCCAAGATAATCTAATGAATAGTTGAACCTAAATATATAACATTGAGACTAGACAGAGGGAGGCCATCCTGTGAACTTGGAATAAGTCCTAACTTAATTGTGCTATGTGACAGAATTTTAAACAAACAACCCTCCTCACTCAACACCAACATTCCAGTGCTGAACCACATCCACACTCAGCATTTCACTCCCCTTTGTCTCTCTTGGTTTACTCCCTTGGGTTGTTTCTGGGAGTGCATTTCTCTCCCACCAAATTTTAATGTATTCTGAGATCAGTCTAATTTTTATGTCCCATACCACAGATATTTGAACATACTAGGTTCTAAATAAATGTTACATAAATAAATAGGGAAAGCAAAGCAGAACATTTTCAACCTCTTTGAAAATTTCCATAATGATTCAAGCCATCAGGGTTTTAGTTTGTTCAGGCTGTTATAACAAAATACCTTAGACTAGGTAATTTATTAATAAAAGAAATGTGTTAGAGGCAAGGACCCTCAAAGACCCTCAACTCCCCTATGACTTGTCCTACGCACGAACTTCGCCCTGGAAAATTCCAGCTATAGCTCCAAGAAGAACGCAGTCCATGACGTGCTGACCACGGAATGCTCCAGGATGTGTTGACTGCAAATGTTCTGGTTGGAGATGAGTAATCAGTCAAAAACAAGATACGATAAGACACTGATTAGGGCTAATCAACCCAGACCCAAGCCTCATCATCACTACTCTATTTTTTGTTTTGACTTCCTTGTTTTTGTATGCCTATAAAACCCACTAAAAATCTAAGTAAAGCAGACCTTGACAACCATTTGCTTGGTCTCGTTTCTCTCTCTCGCTCATCTCTTTCAGGCACGGTCCCCCTCGCCCCCGCGAGTAACAGAAGGTCCCGCGGGCCGGGACAAGTGGCGCCCAACGTGGGGCTCGAGGTACGGACCTTTGTCGGGTGACGCCACGGAGTGCTCTTCGGCCGAAGGAAACCCTACAGAGACCCTCGTTCTGCCGCTCACAGAGTCGACGGTCTGGTGAGTAAAATTTTACATTGTCACCCCATCGAGATGGGCCATTCATTGTCTAAGTAGGCCGTTTTTATTAAGGATCTCAAGGCCTCACTCAGAGAGAGAGGAATTAGAGTTAAGAAAAAGGATCTAGTAAAGTTTTTTGTGTTCATTGATCGTGCTTGTCCTTGGTTTATTATTGGTGGACCTGAGATTCACCCACACAAATGGCAAAAAGTAGGTAGAGATTTAAGAAAAAAGACTTAGTAAAGTTTTTTGTGTTCATTGATCGTGCTTGTCCTTGGTTTATTATTGGTGGACCTGAGATTCACCCACACAAATGGCAAAAAGTAGGTAGAGATTTAAACGATTTACTTCTAAGTCAGGGCCCAGATGCCGTCCCTGGATCTGTTTTTTCGTACTGGGGACTAATCAGAGATATTGTTGAAGGGGCAGATTCAGACCCCAATAAAAAGCAGCTGCTCTCAGTAGCAGAATTCTGCCTCCGACCCGTGTCGCGGTCCGCTTCAAAAACGTCTTTAGAAGCGGCCGAAAGGTCGGTCCCCCCTGATAATCCTAAAAGATCAACATGCCCTTCCCCTTGCCCCTCAGTTTGTATTAATATGCCCCCTCCAGACCCATCAGTTGAGCTCCAGACATCTAAAGAGGAGCCCTCGGTTAGTAGACTAGACACCAAGGCCCTCTACCCTCCCTTACCTGAGGTTATGGCTCCTCATGCATTTAATTACCCGGTGTTCAAAAAACAACCCCCCCGAGAGTCCCTCGACACCGCCGAAGAGGCTACCCTCGGAGAGGAAGCGGTCCAATATTACGATCCCAAATGGCCGCCTCCTTACATGCCCCAGATTTACGCACCTTCGTTAATGCCTCCCCTTACAATGCCCTTACTTTTGCATACCAAAGAAGACTTAAGTCAAAGGGTTATACAATTAAAGGATGTTTTACAACTTCAAAAAGAGTTTGCCCAGCTTTCCAAAGACTTGTCCTCCCTCCAAGATACACTTAAAGATTCGGTTTTCATTAGCCACCCACGTCATGAGACCGCCCAGTCTCACGTCACCTTACATAAGAAATCCTTAAAATCCTCCCATAAAGCCCTAGCATTCCCGGTAGTTACCAGGTCTAATAGGCAAGGAGACCTTGCCACCCCTTCTTCGAGCCAGTCCCCGCCCCAAGATTCAGATAATGAAGATACGGAAGGGAGAGAAAGGGAAAGTGATAGTGATGACCCCCCAGAGGAGGCAGTCCCGGGGCCCACTGCAGAGCCTACTGAGTTCCGCAGACTAAAACTTAAGACTTTAAAAGAATTAAATTCTGCTGTTAGGACGTATGGGCCCAATGCACCCTTTACCTACTCCCTCCTAGAGGCAGCCTCGGGAGGCAGCTACCTGCTCCCCGGAGAATGGACCAAGCTGGTTCAGGCAGTCCTTTCACGCGGACAGTTCCTCTCGTGGAAAGCCGATTTCCTCGACCGCTGTCAAACTACGGCTACTAATAATTTAAAAAACCCCAATTCTGCCTCTTGGACCCTTGAAAAACTTAGCGGACAAGGGAAGTTTGCCACTGAACAGCGCCAAAGGGGACTCCCAATCGGGCTTTTGTCTCAGACCCCCGCAGCCGCTTTCGGCGCCTGGCGAACACTTCCCTCTACGGGATCTGTTCTCACTCCCCTGACAAAAATCACCCAGGGAGCTCAAGAGGGCTTTAGTGAATTTGTGGGCAGGCTTTTAGAGTCTGCTGAACGAACCCTCGGGCACGAGGATGAGAATAATAGGCTTATTAAACAATTGGCCTATAAAAATGCTAACAGTGCTTGCAGGGCCATCCTCAGGGGCAAACTTAAAAATAAAGACCTTAATGACATGATTAGAATGTGTAATAATGCTGACCCCTTCGCCCATAAGGTGTCAGGCTGTGCAGCTTGCGGTCGGGGCTGCCATTCAAGGCACTGCAGCACAGAAAGGCTGTTTTAAGTGTGGTCAGCCAGGACACTTTGCGAAGCAATGCCCCTTAGCCACCTCCTCTGCTGCCCCTAACCTCAGTAGACCACCAGGCAGGCCAACCTGGCCCCCCTCCCTCTGTCCTCGCTGCAAGAGGGGATACCATTGGGCTAGTGAGTGCCGTTCTAAGACCGATGCCCTTGGAAATCCCTTGCCACCCCTTTCGGGAAACGGCCTGAGGGGCCAGCCCCGGGCCCCTTGTCCTATTCAATTTCAGTCGGCCTCGGGGAACAGCCGACAAGAGGATCCCCAGCCCCTAGACTCCTCCGAGCGACCACAGGGAGCGCAGGAGTGGACTTGTGTGCCTCCTCCGACACAATATTAAAACCTGAAGATGGTGTTCAAATTTTGCCTACTGGCTCATTTGGACCCCCACCGGCTAACATGTTCTTTTTTATTCTGGGCCGAGCCTCCTCTACTCTTGCAGGGCTCATAGTCCACCCTTCCATAGTAGATAGTGACTTTACCGGGGAGATTAACATCTTAGCCAGTGCGCTCACCGGCCCTGTGTGTGTCTCTAAGGGACAGCGCTTAGCTCAGGCATTGCCCTTGCCCCTTAATACATCCTTCCCAGCCATCGCCTCTAACCAAGGTGCTTCCTGCCCTGGCTCTTCTGATCTTTATTGGGTCCAAGCTATCACCAAAAAACGACCCACCCTGCGGTTAAAGTTAGATGGTAAACTTTTTGAAGGCCTTCTTGATTCTGGTGCCGATTCCACAGTTATTGCCCAGAACGCCTGGCCCCAATCATGGCCATTGCAGCCTTCACTTACACACTTACAAGGTATAGGACAGTCTAATAATACTCTCCAGAGCTCAAAAATTTTAACATGGGAAGACCCTGAGGGAAACAAAGGCACCACCCAACCCTTTGTAGTCCCAAACCTGCCTGTTAACTTATGGGGGCGTGATATCCTTGCACAAATGAATGTCATTATGTGCAGCCCCAATGAAGTTGTAGCCAGCCAAATGCTTACACAGGGATTCCTCCCAGGACAGGGTTTAGGTAAAGAGGGTCAGGGACTAAGAGCACCCTTAACCACCCTCCCTAAGTCAGACAGATCAGGACTAGGGTTCAAAAAACATTTTTTATAAGGGCCATTGATCCCCCTGCACTTCAGGCAGATAAAATCACTTGGAAAAGTGACTCACCTGTCTGGATCGATCAGTGGACCCTCCCATCTAACAAGCTAGCTGCAGCTACAGCGTTGGTGCAGGAACAATTAGCTGCCGGACACATAGAGCCCTCTACTTCACCATGGAACACCCCTATTTTTGTCATCCAAAAAAGGACTGGCAAGTGGCGGCTGCTACAAGACCTGCGGGCTGTTAATCAAACAATGGTTCCCATGGGGGCACTCCAGCCTGGTTTGCCTTCACCCGTAGCTATCCCCAGAGGCTACTATAAGATAGTCATTGACCTAAAAGACTGCTTTTTCTCCATACCATTGCACCCAGATGACTGTAAGCGCTTCGCCTTCAGTCTTCCAGTAGTAAATTGTATAGGACCCTCCCCGCATTTCCAGTGGCGAGTATTGCCTCAAGGCATGGCCAACAGCCCTACCCTTTGCCAAAAATATGTAGCTCAGACAATTGATTCTTTTAGAATTCAATATCCTCAACTATATATAATTCATTATATGGATGACATTCTTTTAGCCGGAGCCGACGAGGCAACCTTACATCAAGTTACTATGCAGGTTGTCTCGGCCTTACAAGCTCGAGGCCTCCGCCTGTCCCCCGAAAAGATTCAGGTCTGTCCCCCTCACCTGTTCCTAGGTTTTGAATTATTCCCCAACAAGGTCCTCTCCCAAAAAGTACAGATCAGAAAAGATTCTCTTCAATGCCTTAATGATTTTCAGCGTCTTCTAGGCGACATTAATTGGCTTCGCCCATATTTAAAACTCACCACAGGACAGTTAAAACCCCTATTTGACATCCTGCAGGGAAATACTGACCCAACCTCTCCCCGCTCCCTAACTAAAGAAGGGCAGCAAGCACTCAATTTAGTCGAGCAGGCCATAAATGCCCAGGCCATTGGCTACTTCTCCCCAGATTCCCACCTGTACTTCATTGTCCTCCCCACCCCCTTTTTGCCCACGGGACTCTTTTGGCAAGGCAAGCCTCTTTTTTTGGTTCATCTATCGGCTTCCTCCCCTAAAGTCCTTCCCACCTACCCTTACTTAGTAGCTAAAATTATTCGATTGGGGCGAGAAAACTCCCTTAAGCTTTTTGGAAAAGATCCAGATATCATAATACTCCCTTACAATGCTTCCCAAATTCAGTGGCTAATACAGAATGATGATGACTGGGCAGTTAACTGTACGTCTTTCCAGGGCAAACTAGATAATCATTACCCCCCTGATAAACTAATTCAGTTCCTCTATCGGACACCTGTAATATTTCCCAAAAAAACAAGAGTCTTCCCCATTCCAGGAGCCGTCTTAGTCTTTACTGATGGATCCTCCTCAGGCACCGCGGCCTATAGCATTAATGGCCAGGTCCGCAGTTTTCCCACCAGATTCTCCTCTGCTCAACTGGTTGAGTTAGCAGCCTTAGTCGCAGTCTTCAAATACGTAGATCAGTCACCATTTAACTTGTATACTGATAGTTCTTATGTTGCTCATGCTGTCGCCACTTTGGAAACTGTGCCTCATATTCGGCCCTCCAACAGTACTACTCAAATGTTCCAGCAACTACAAGGACTCATTCACTCCCGTTCTGCGCCCTTTTTTATAGGCCATATTCGTGCCCACACTGGCCTTCCTGGGCCTCTAGTCGCTGGAAATAATCTTGTTGATCAGGCAACTCGCGTTGCAGGCGCTGTTCACAATATCACTGTTGATCCTGTCTGCGCTGCACGCCAGGCTCATAATTTACACCATCTCAACGCCCATACCCTCAGGCTTAAATTCTCCATTACTAGAGAACAGGCCAGAGAAATCGTCCGCCAATGCAGGGCTTGTTTTACCCTTCTCCCTGAGCCACACCTAGGAGTCAACCCTCGCGGCCTGATCCCTGGGGAGCTCTGGCAGATGGATGTCACTCATTACCCCCCTTTTGGAAAGCTTAAATATGTACATGTCTCTGTAGACACTTGCAGTGGATTTATCTTTGCTTCCCTACAAACAGGCGAGGCCACCCGCCACGTTATCAGCCATGTTATAGCCTGTCTCACCTCCCTCCCTCAGCCTAAAGTTATTAAGACTGACAATGGCCCGGGGTATATCAGCTCCAATTTCAAAAGTTTTTGTGCTCAGTTAGGCATCAAGCATATTACAGGCATTCCATACAACCCTCAGGGCCAAGGTATTGTAGAGAGAGCTCATCAGACGTTAAAAAATATGCTCTCCAAACTACAATCGGGAGGAGGAATTTTGTACCCTTTAACAGGTAATTCCAAAACCCTGCTTAATCATGCCCTGTTCATTTTAAACTTTCTCACCTTTGACACTGCCGGTAAAACGGCCGCCGACCGCCTTTGGCACCCATCCACCACGGATACTTATGCACAGGCCTTATGGAAAGAGCCGCTTACAGGCAAATGGCTGGGGCCTGACCCTGTCCTCATATGGGGAAAAGGACATGCCTGCATCTACGATACCCAGGCAGGAAACGCCAGATGGCTACCAGAGAGAGCGATTAAGTTATATAACCCACCCAGGGAATCCCCTGAGAAGAATTCTTAATTCTGTTCTCTTCCAGAACTACAATGACTCCCCGAAAAAAGGTGCTGCCTCTCCTATGCCTGATTCTAGTCGTGACCAAGAGCACCATCGCAACCAACATCCATCAGATCTACAACTATACATGGCAGGTAGACGCAGCCACACAAAAATCGGTCTCCGTGCTTCACCAACGGCTAGAACAAAGAGGCTCCAGAGAAGACCTCCATACAGAGTCTCCCCATTCAGCCACAGAGGGTCTAAATTTCTCAGACCTTGCCTCAGACATGGAACGCAGTTGGTTCCAAAGGCTGTGGAGACGCCCATGACGGGATTATCGCGATGCCGTGTACCAGAGGCACACCCCGCCAGCAGTGAGGTAACTCCATGACGGGAATATTGTAGGTCCATGCCCGGGGGCACACTTCATAATCAGAAGTGCCGGAGCTGGATGCCACCTACATAGCCTAAGACAGAGGCCTCACCTTCACATTAATCGCCAGATCTTATGTTTGGGGTGCTGGTCGCGGAAGCACATCGCGTAGCCTAAGACAGGCTCTCCACCCACTTATATAAACCTCCCTCATATTAATAAAGAGAGGGGGAGATGTTAGAGGCAAGGACCCTCAAAGACCCTCAACTCCCCTATGACTTGTCCTACGCACGAACTTCGCCCTGGAAAATTCCAGCTATAGCTCCAAGAAGAACGCAGTCCATGACGTGCTGACCACGGAATGCTCCAGGATGTGTTGACTGCAAATGTTCTGGTTGGAGATGAGTAATCAGTCAAAAACAAGATACGATAAGACACTGATTAGGGCTAATCAACCCAGACCCAAGCCTCATCATCACTACTCTATTTTTTGTTTTGACTTCCTTGTTTTTGTATGCCTATAAAACCCACTAAAAATCTAAGTAAAGCAGACCTTGACAACCATTTGCTTGGTCTCGTTTCTCTCTCTCGCTCATCTCTTTCAGGCACGGTCCCCCTCGCCCCCGCGAGTAACAGAAGGTCCCACGGGCCGGGACAGAAATGCATTATTTACAGTTCTGGAGATGAGGCAATCTAACAAAGTGCCAGCAGATTTGCTATCTGGTAAGGGCTCATTCTGCTTCATAGATGACACCTTACTGCTGTGTCCTCACATTGTGGAAGGGATGAACAAGCTCTCTCAGGCTTTTTTTAAATAAAGTCCCTAATCCTATTCCTGAGGGTAGAGTCTTCATAACCTAAGTACCTTCCCCCAAAAGCCCCATCTCTTAATATCATCACCTTGGGGGCTAGGTTTCAGCACATGAATTATATGGGGGAACAAACGTTCAGATCATAGGACTCATGCAGAGTCCTTCTGAGTAATGATAGCAAACAATCATTACACAAATGAAAGCCCATCCCTTGTTAAATGGAATTGTTCTAATTAAAAAATAGCTGTAAATTGATTTCTGAGAGCATACTGTTTTTGATGCACCCATGTGAGATAAAGGAAAATTGGATCATTGGTTTGTCTGAAATGTTGCTTGTAGAGATCTGTCTGAAAATATTGTCCAGTTAAATGCCCTTATTAATTGTGTTAATTTGAAGTGATTCTTTTGAATTTTAAATAATACAATATAGTAAGTAATCAAAACTACTTGTGATGAAAATGAATCCCTATTTTGTATTTTAATACATATTAGCTCTTTAAATGAAATATGGAATTTTTTTTTGAGTGATAGTGAATTAGACCTGAAGTCACGATCCTATGCTTGTGCAAACATTATTTTGAGCTAAGCCCATCTCAATGGGATGTAGAAGGGAGCTATAAGAACAAAATACTATCTCTGAATCTTAGCACCACTAGAATACATTACACTGTATTAAATCACTTTCTGGTTTTATGAAATATAAATAAAAAGTAATGAACTGAGATAAAGTCAGACAAAGAGAAAAAAATGTGCAAATCCAAAACCACAAGGAGAAAGTAACTGCTTAGAACACTTCAGGGATAAAATAGGTATTGTAAAAATCTATAATCAACAATTATTTTTCCTCATGATCAGAACATTCATATAGGTCTCTATTTTAGGAAGATTTTACTTACCATATCTACCTCTAAATGCACCACAGCTCCTCTTGAAAAGCCCCTCTGGACATGATTGCTGCTCTAATAACAAACACCTAATTCTGTAAAATTCACACAGGAAATTTCCTCCCAGTGTTACCATACCTACCCCAATTTCTGTCTGAATCCACACAGCTGGACAGGACTGGTGAAAAACAGAATCTCACTGACTGACCTCACTTCAAATTTGTGATCATTAAAACAAGGAATTCCTCACTGCTATCCATAAGTATATTATAATCCCCAAACCATACTTCTAGATGGCTATTTCATACTTTCACCTCTCTCCTTGAATACTCTCACTTATCTTTATTTTCAGATCATATTTTCTATTCATAATATAAAAAAAGCAATGAGAAAATCATTCTCTCAAGTTCCGACCACCGTATATACCCACCCATGAGCATCAGTGCCCACATACCTTTCCTTTCCTCCTTTTATGATTAATAAACTCTCCTAGCTTTTAGCTATAAGTCCCTCCATTTTTGCTTAATTTCCTATCTCCTCGTCTGCCTCAGGATATCTCTTAAGCAATTCTCGTCTGACTCTCTATAACATCAGTGTTTCTTTTTGCACTGGATTATCACATAAGCATACAAATATGTTCTTATTTCTTCTTCTTAAAAAAAGTACCCTCTCTTTTACTCACTTTCCTCTAAAGCTACCTCTATACTTTTCTGCTCCATTTCTAGCAAAATTTCTCAGAAGAATTAACTGTGCTTGCTGCTACAATTTTTCTTTCCAGTTATCTCTTGAACTCACTCCAATCAGGCTTTTGCATATCATACTTAACATGTCCAAAATTGAGTTCTGAATTCTGCTGAGACTTCCATATGTGTTCTTCTTAAAATCTTTCCCATCTCATTTCTCCAGTTGCTCAGCCCAAAGCTTTTGGAATCATCTTTTATCCTCCTTTTTTTTCCCCTACCCCATAGTCAATTATACCCTTAAAATATATTTTTTAAAACAGACTCATCCTTCCATCTGCATTCCTACCAATTTGGCCCAAGGTACTATGTACCTTCACCCGAAATCTGGAACCTCACAACGCCCACATTATTGGGCCCCTTGCTTCTGTTTTTGCCCTTTGTCAGTCTGTTTTTCACCTAGTAGACAGAGCATGTCAATCTCTGCTCAATATCATGCAATGCTTTTGCAAGTTGCTCAGAGTAAAAAGAAAATTCTATCTTACTAGGGGCACAAGACCCTACATGAACCAACCCCCTCCCTTATTTACATCTCTAACATTTTCTTCAGCCCTTCAGCTGCTCCATCTCTGCTCTAACCATTGTCCTCTCACCATTTCCCCAACACAGCAGACATGCTACCATCTCAGAGCCCTCTTATGAATCCCTCTGTCCAGAATGTTCTCCTCAGCTTGCTCCCTCATGTCCTTAGACTGTTATCCTACTCAGCAAAGCCTTCCCTTACTACCTCATCTAAAATCCAAACCTGCCATCCCATGTCTCATCTTCTTCCCCTATTTCATTTTTCTTATAGGTAGGTATCACTCTCTATTATACTATATCAACTATCATAGATAGATAGATAAATATATAGATATAATCTTATTTTTCAGACTTAGGTATGCTTGTAAACTGGCTTTCTGAGGGAAAAGACAACCTTGATTTGTAGCATTTGCTGAATTCCACAGTATAGGTACTCTAACCATGACCAATTTCAGGCTATCCACAAGATGTCACTGAACACAGAGCTGTGAAGACATGCTCAGAGTCAGCTCTTGTGACCTGACAGGAGCTAGCTTCAGCATACCACTGCTTGTCTATCTCTCTTACTAGACAGAATATAAGCAACATAAGCAGAAGTATTTGAGTCCATTTTTTTCACAATTCAATCCCCAGTGTCTAGAATACTGCCTTGTACATACTAGGAGCTTGATAATATTTGTTGAATGAATGAATGAAGCCAGGAGAATTCAGATGAAAGTGTTCTCTTATAACTGGGAGGAAACAAAGAAATTCAACATAGCAAATGGCACATGGCCTGAATCATAAAAATCAAGTGGATTCTGGACATATGAAACATATGGGAAGGAACTTCAGGGAGAAAGATTCCAAGTGGAGGATATAGTAAGAGTATGGTGAATAAATGCTGAAAAAAAAAGGTAGTTTAATGTAACTGTACCAAAGAGTATATATATAATAGAATATAATTTCATTCAGCTCACTCTGAATGATCACTACAAACATATTTAGTGTAATAACTCACAAATCTTACTCAGAATTTTCAAGTTGAATTTAAAAATACTATAATAAATTTCAATATACAATAGAGCAGTTGTGACTAAATTATCTCCTAGCTATGATTTTCCCCACATTGTTGAGTGAAAATGTCTTCCAAGAAAGTGAAAAAGTCTACAAATAAACTATATGAGTATATAAGACCAAAAAAGCCTATACATTTGAAAGAAAATTTAGAAGCGATAAAAAATACTGAAAGGGATAAATGTATAAAGGACATAGCTTGGCACCTACATCTACTGTCTGTGTTATTTTGCTATGTGTGAGAAGATTTTAAAAATTGTGATAGTGTTGTTGTTTCCATAAAGATTCGCCATGTTTCTCAAGCACAAGATGATATATTTGAAAAACTAGAGAAACATCTTGTGCAGTGAATTGATAGCCACAATAAATGTGGGATGCCATGAAGTGCTGCATTGCTATGGCAGAATTCTTGGCAGAGTTCTTAGACGTCTTTGAGGATCAGCAGAGGGACTACAGAGAGTGTAGATTTGATGAAGGCAATGAGTTTCAAACCAAGTTAAGGATGGTTCAAGAAATTTGCGAGGCCTGTAAACTTACAAGATGTGAACAACTTGGATAAAGAGCCTTGAACTGATACTAGAGCTGCAGTAGTTCTCCCAGTGAATTACAGAGACCTAATGGCAAAGGTGCCATTTGGGTGCAAATTTTTAATCTTACCAAAACTTGGCTTTTTTTGTAAGTAAATGATTTCTTATATATTTATCTCAGAAGATGGGAGCTAATGGGCCAAGGCTTGTTACCAGGTGGGTTATATTAATAATGAACCTGAGTTGTATTAGAAAAATATCAAGGCCAGTCTTAAGCTTGGTAAAGTTCATTCTCCTCTTCATCTAACTATATGAATCATATATTAATACAGTTGTAGAGAAGCGAGAATAATAATAGACAATCTTTACATTCCTTACTGAAAAGGAGATTAAGACTACATCACATAGGTTCTTGAATACAAAGTGGGATGAACTTTATTCTTTAGATACTAAAGAAGTTTCTTTAGAAACTAAAGAATAAAAATATCCACCTAAGGAAGTGATGTGGTAAATTTTGTGCTTTTAGAATATTCTATCTGGTAGCAGTGTCTAGAAATGATGGGAAAAGAGAGAGATTGAAAACAGAGAAAACAGAAAGCTAATGTTTTAGTATAAGAGAGAAATAATAATATCCTGAACTAGTAAACTAGCAGTGGAATGGAGAAAAAGTCATACTTGAAAGCCATTTTTTGTTTGGAATCTATATAATTTGGGAACTGATTGAATTTAGGAGGCGAAGATCATACAGCATTCCAAAGCTTGAGAGAGTGGCAGTATAATAACTTTAACTTGGCAATCCAGGAGGAGAGGTAGGTTTAATAATTCAATAAATGTTTATTGCACCCTTACTATGTACCAGGCATTGAGCTAAACATCATGTATTAAAAGATGAATAAGGCATAATGTTTTCTCTTAAGTAGTTTGAAGTTTATTGAGGAATGTGTGAAATAAGATGAAAAGTGAGATTTTAGAATGAATTTGAGTTGCCAAGAGATCTCCTAGGAAAGAATGTTCAACAGGCATTAGAAATGTGAAACTGAAAACATTTTTAGGTTTATTATCCCATTGATATTCTTTATTTTACTATAATAAAAAGTTTTCCCTCCATATTTGCAGCTGTGCAATGAGATCACCACCAATATAAAGCTTAAGGAATCAAACTGTACTTTTTTGTTATATAAAATGTCTTGTTAGACAAAAATGAAAATAAAATAGTTTTAACATAATTTATCATAATAAAGCTATTCTGGGTCCCCATTTAGTTATAAATTTTATCATGGAATATCTGACTTTGGGAAATAAAAGTTATAGATGAAAAAAGAAAAATTGAGCATGTGACCAGAAAAAAATGAAACTGCTTTAAATTTTAACCTTAATATCCTGAATTCTGTTCTGTAAATTGATGGACTCTGTCTCTGCCTGCTTATCTGACTAATCCTAGTCAAACTTTATAGGGAAAACAAAATGGAAAAACCTGCCAATTATTAAGAGGGCATGCCTGCCATAGATGTCAGAATCTTTACCAGCCTAGAGCAAAATGACCACAGTCAGTTTGTCTCTGTAGTCTCAGTATCACATTTGTGCCACTGTAAATATATCTCTGACTTCAATCTGCCATTGTATATTAAAGTTGCCACACATATATTATAAAAGCATTAGATATAGCTTCAAATATCTAAACTGATGTTAGACTCATATATAGTCACAGTTACAAATATTTCTTATTGTATATTTCCTCTTTCTCACCCATTCTCCCCTAGTGTCACTCAGAATTTGTTATACACAGCAATATTAGGAACCTCTAAACTAAAGTAATAGTTGACAAAACCTTTTTGGACAAGACCACAGCTATTAATAGATGTATACATTATTTCCTTGCTATTTGATCCTTCCTTCCTTCCTTCCTTCCTTCCTTCCTTCCTTCCTTCCTTCCTTCCTTCCTTCCTTCCTTCCTTCCTTCCTTCCTTCCTTCCTTTCTTTCTTTCTTTCTTTCTTTCTTTCTTTCTTTCTTTCTTTCTTGTAATGAAAATTCATGCAGTGGGAATCAGGTCCTTGCATTCTGATCTTCACCTTATTAGACACACTCCTCAGCATATCATTGCAAATGAAGTGGTGCTCATCTTGTTCCACACACACTAGTCCCTTGGAATGAGAGGATTTCTGCTCTGGGATCTGTTGACTTGGCAAATAACATTAAAGGGGAGACCTTATTGAAATGTTTGTTTAGAAAAAAAAATGGACAAAGTATTCCACATATTTGTGAATTATGATATTTTTGCTATTTTATCTTTAAAAAGCAACTTTGGTGAAATGTGGCTCCTGGTTTACTTAAAGTTTTACAGGTTTAAATATGTTATCTATATGATATGATATGAGATATACATATCATATATTTTATATATATATAATGTATATATATGAGGGAAGTGAGCAAAGAGTTAGATTCTAATAAAACTTAAAGTACAATTTGGTAAGTGGCGTTAGACAAACCTTAACAGCTCATTGATTCCTATCATTATAAACAAGTCATGGAATTTTCATGTTATAATCATGGCAGCCTAGCTAGATCTGATTCAACCTCTTCTAATTTTCAATTAAAATATCCATAAAAATTCATAAAAGGAGAGAAGCCCAGAGCCACAATTTGGACTGACAATACCAAAAGATCGTATCACAAATATCTAGTGAATGATAGTTAAGTGCATCACTAATTATGTCAACTTATTTAAAATACATTTCTGAATTGCACATGTTCTACACTTTTAACCAGATTAATTTTAACTATAACGAAGGTAAAGTGAGGTTTTTTTGTTTTTTTTGTTTTTTTTTTTGAGACAGAGTCTCGGTTTGTTGTCCAGGCTAGAGTGAGTGCCATGGCGTCAGCCTAGCTCACAGCAACCTCAAACTCCTGGGCTCGAGCGATCCTTCTGCCTCAGCCTCCCGAGTAGCTGGGACTACAGGCATGCGCCACCATGCCTGGCTAATTTTTTTTTTATATATATATATCAGTTGGCCAATTAATTTCTTTCTATTTATAGTAGAGACGGGGTCTCGCTCTTGCTCAAGCTGGTTTTGAACTCCTGACCTTGAGCAATCCGCCCGCCTCGGCCTCCCAAGAGCTAGGATTACAGGCGTGAGCCACCGCGCCCGGCCTAAAGTGAGGTTTTGACTTACACGACTGCTGGGTCCTTGCTTCGGGTCCCAGGGAATGTGAGGAGTGTAAATTCAAATAGCCAACCCTTGTTCCACAGCATGGGAACAGACAGGAAGTGTACCTTTCATTCTCTATGCTCTACCTATTCATGCTAACTCCAGAAAAAATTTAACTACTTTTTTTTCCCTAAACATTCCTGCTGACAGTGCAAATGTCAACAGCAATAGACAGGAAGTTCTGAGAGGTGGTATGTTTTACTGTGAGATGGATTGTAGTACCAGAAAAGGCATTGGAGTGAAGGGAACAATAGGAAGTGTCTTGGGAGAATACAAGGTTAATATGGTACTGTGGCAAGAGCTTATCAATGAGAGAGACTGAATATATTCACATATGATAAAGATAGCACTTCAAATAGAAGGAGAAATGAGTGAATAGTTAATAGGACTTGTTAAAATATTCAGATAACAGGCAGACAGACAAGGAAGGAAGAAAAGAAGGAAGGGAGAGAGGAATGGAGGGAGAAAAATTGGACGTCTTTTATATGTTAAGCAAAAGTTTAGATTTATAATTTATATATATTTTAATTTCCTTTGTTAAATAGAGAACACATAGATCAGTAATATTAATACATATTACTTGGATTTGTATGTTGGACACTATGCCAAATCATTTAAATATATTCTTCATTCCTCAGAAGCATTTAAAAGCACATTAATGCCATAATAAATCATGACCTAGTGAGAGATTACATATGAAATAAAAGAAGGGTTTAAACTTAGCAAATGTTTTAACATCATGCATCCTTTTAGTAGATCTCAAAAAATCTTATATTTATTTCCATGGATATTAAAAAATTGGAGTTTGGCAAAATTAAACATAGTAAAATAAGAATAATAAAATATATCTATCTTAATGCCAAAGGCAGCATTATGCTTACTGGGAAAACACTAGAAGAAACTCCACTAAATTCAGGAACAACACAGCAGTGATGTTTATCACCACTAGTATTATCCTTGATTAATCATAAAAACAACTAGAACTAGCAGTGATTGCCTCATTTGCTATTTTGGTTGAGGAGATACATCAGCACAGATGGGGATAGGGGTATATGATAGATTTTACTTATTTATGGTTTATAAATATTTTTTATTCCTTTTTGGAATAGGTTATACTTTCCTACCCTATTGACATCAAACTCCATCATATATTTTGCTTTGACCAATAAATCATGATGAAAGTAATGTTGCTTACTTCTAGGAAAAAGATTTAAGCAACAACAATGATTAGTTTAAAGATTATTTTTCAAATCATTAAGAAAAAATATTCTTTTAAATAAGTGATGATGCAGTAACAAGATAGCTTTAGAGAGAAAGAGAACATTGGATTCACTCCTCACAGCAACTACCAGGCTAAATTACCAATGGATCAGAGATATGAATGTAAAAATTGAAGTAATATGAATATCTAAAATTGTCAAGAGCTGAGCTGTAGAGAACTGAGTTGCCAGGTATCCAGGTGGTAAATTAGGACAACAGACCAAAATGAAACTAACAATGTAGCCTTTATGCACTCACTGAGATATTTTAAACAAGAAGCTAAACAGGAAAAAGCACCGAAAGCACCAGTTTTATTCTTCCTCTAGCATTGTCCAGGGCCAGGGTCAGGGTAAGACAGATCAGTGCAGATGGGGGAAATCATCTCACTGCCCAGGGAGCTCTAAGCAAAAGACTCCTGCCTTTGTATAGCCCTGGAAAATAGGGGAGGGAGAGGAGAAAGGGTTAGAACTGGAAAGGTACTGAATGTTGAGTTAGAGGGGAGAAAGTGTCCTGATAAGTAGCATTGGTGACAGAGGCATCCAAGAGAGAAAGAGTGTAGCCAAGCCTGTCCCCGCATCCCAACCCACCCACACATCAATGGGAGAATCACAACCCAGATCATGAAGGTCCTGTAGCAAGGTCATGCTATATGAAGTGGAGAATTATAACAAGCTTGTGAAAAACACCCACTGGGGTGCTACTAGTACCTAATTGAGACAGAGTGCCTGATCATGGGACACTAAATGAGTACACAGCCAACATTGCTGTATTTATACAAGGCAATACTACTCAGCAATGAAAAAAAGAATGAACTACCTACACAAAACAATATGGATGAATCTCCAAACTTTATTCTGAGTGAAAGCAGACAGAAACAAAAGAATACATATTGTAAAACTCCATTTATGTGAATTTCTAGTACTGACAAAAATAAATTTATAATGTTACAAATCAGATTAATAGTTGTTTGGGGTTGAGGGAGGATCAGGCTGATTCTAAAGAAGCATGAGGAAGATTTCTGGGATAATAGGAATGTGCTGTATCTTGCCTGGGGTAGTAATTAACATGGGTTTTTACATTTGTCCAGACTCATCAAACTGAACTAGTAAATGCCAGCATTCTTTTGTATGCAATGAAATAGTTTTTAAAAAGGACTCAGAAACCAACTTGAATAAGCTCCCACTGGCAAAAGATAGGAGAATTTCTTCATAGAACTTTTTTATTTCCGTCTTGACTTCTTCATTTACAAAGTAATCATTTAGTAGGAGGTTGTTTAATTTCCACGTTTTTGTGTAGAAATGTGAGTTTCTGTTAGGGTTGATTTCTAGTTTTATTCCACTGTGATCTGAGAAGGTACATGGTATGATTTCTATTTTTTTAAATTTCTTGAGATTTTCTTTGTGTCCTAGGATATGGTCAATCTTAGAGAATGTCCCGTGAGCTGATGAGAAGAACGTATATTCAGTGGATTTTGGGTAGAATGTTCTGTAGATGTCTGTCAGACCCAATTGTTCTAGAGTTTTATTTAAGTCCATTATTTCTTTATTAATTTTCTGTTTGGAGGATCTGTCTCGTGCCGTCAGTGGGGTGTTGAAATCTCCGGCAATTATGGAGTTGCTATTAATCCATTTGCTTAGCTCCAGTAAGGTTTGCTTTATGAATCTGGGTGCACCTAAGTTGGATGCATATATATTTAAAATTGTTATCTCTTCTTGTTGGACTGTGCCCTTCACCATTATATAATGACCCTCTTTGTCTTTTACTACTTTTGTTGGTTTAAAAACTAAATCGTCTGAAATTAGAACTGCCACACCAGCCTTCTTTTGGCTTCTATTTGCTTGGAATATTGATCTCCACCCTTTTATTTTTAGTCTATATGCATCCTTGCAGGTTAGATGTGTTTCCTGAAGACAGCATATACTTGGCCTGTATTTTCTTATCCATTCAGCCAGCCTATGTCTCTTGAGTGGAGAGTTTAAGCCATTCACATTTATTGAGAGAACTGATAGGTAAGGTAGATTGCTGACCATTCTGTTGGGTTGGATGTTGTTGCTATGATTTCTGTCTTGAGCCATTGTAATATCTGGCCTTTAATATCTTTGGGTTTTGGTTGTTTTTATATTCGTGGGTTATTATTATGATGTTCCATGCATAACGCTGTTTTAAGTACTTCTTGTAGGGCTGGTCTTGTCTTGGTGAATTCTCTGAGCCTTTGCTTGTCTGAGAATGTTTTTATTTCTCCTTCATATACGAAGCTTAGTTTTGCAGGAAATAATATTCTAGGCTGGGCATTGTTTTGTTTCAAAACAGTGAGAATGGGGCCCCAGTCTCTCCTTGCTTGTAAAGTCTCATTAGAGAAGTCTGATGTTATTCGAATTGGCTTTCCCTTGTATGTTACTTGCTTCTTTTGTCTTAAAGTTCTATGAAGAAAATGACAATGGAGAGACAAGTTATCAACTTCTCTGGGACACAGCTAAAGCAGTTCTGAGAGGAAAGTTTATCTCCATAAATGCCTATAACCAAAAGACAAGAAGATCACAAATAGGCAATCTAATGAAATGACTCAAAGAGCTGGAAGAAGAAGAACAGACCAACCCCAAACCCAGCAGAAGAAGTGAAATCAACAAGATCAAATCAGAACTAAACGAAATTGAAAACAGGGAAGCTATTCAGGAGATTAATAAAACAAAAAGTTGGTTCTTTGAAAAAATAAACAAAATTGACACACCATTGGCTAAGCTAATGAAAAGCAGAAAAGACAAATCTCTAATAAGCTCCATCAGGAATAAAAAAGGAGATATCACAACTGATCCCAAAGAGATACAAGATACAATTTATGAATACTACAAAAATCTTTATGCACACAAACTAGAAAATGTGGAGGAAATGGACAAATTTCTAGAAACACACAGCCTCCCTAGGCTCAACCAGGAAGAAATAGATTTCCTGAACAGACCAATCTCAACAGCTGAAATAGAAACAGCAATTAAAAATCTCCCTAAAAAGAAAAGTCCCGGTCCAGACGGCTTCACACCTGAATTTTACCATACTTACAAAGAAGAACTAGTACCTATCTTGCAGAAACTATTCCACAACATCGAGAAGAACAGAAACCTCCCCGATACCTTTTATGAAGCGAATATTACTCTGATACCAAAACCAGGAAAGGATGCAACAAAAAAAGAAAACTACAGACCAATATCCCTAATGAATATAGATGCAAAAATTTTCAACAAAATCTTAGCTAACCGAATCCAGACACTTATCAAAAAAATAATCCACCACGACCAAGTGGGCTTCATCCCAGGGATGCAGGGATGGTTCAACATACGTAAATCTATAAATGCAATTCACCGCATAAACAGAAGCAAAAACAAAGACCACATGATTCTTTCAATAGATGCAGAAAAAGCTTTTGACAAAATTCAACACCGTTTCATGATATGAACACTTAAGAAAATAGGCATAGAAGGGACATACCTAAAAATGATACAAGCCATATATGACAGACCCATAGCCAACATCATACTGAATGGGGAAAAATTGAAATCATTCCCACTTAGAACCGGAACCAGACAAGGCTGCCCACTATCTCCACTTTTGTTCAACATAGTACTGGAAGTCTTGGCTACAGCAATCAGACAGGAAAATGGAATCAAAGGTATCCAAATAGGGGCAGAAGAGATCAAACTTTCACTGTTTGCTGATGATATGATATTGTATCTAGAAAACCCCAAGGATTCAATCAAGAAACTCCTGGAACTGATCAATGAATTTAGTAAAGTCTCAGGATACAAAATCAATACACATAAATCAGAGGCATTCATATACGCCAACAACAATCTAATTGAGAACCAAATCAAAGACTCAATTCCCTTCACAATAGCAACAAAGAAATTTAAGTACCTAGGAATATACTTCACCAAGGACGTAAAAGACCTCTACAGGGAGAACTATGAAACACTGAGGAAGGAAATAGCAGAGGATGTAAACAGATGGAAATCCATACCATGCTCGTGGATCGGCAGACTCAATATCATCAAAATGTCTATACTACCCAAACTGATCTACAGATTCAATGCAATACCTATTAAAATCCCATCAGCATTCTTCACAGATATAGAAAAAATAATTTTACGCTTCGTATGGAACCAAAGAAGACCCCGAATATCAAGAGCAATTCTAGGCAACAAAAACAAAATGGGAGGCATTAATATGCCAGATATCAAACTATACTACAAAGCTGTAGTAATTAAAACAATATGGTATTGGCACAAAAATAGGAACATTGACCAGTGGAACAGATGTGAGAATCCTGATATAAAACCATCCTCATATAGCCATCTAATCTTTGACAAAGCAGACAAAAACATACGCTGGGGAAAAGAATCCCTCTTCAATAAATGGTGCTGGGAAAACTGGATAGCTACCTGTAGAAGGCTAAAACAGGACCCACACCTTTCACCTCTCACAAAAACCAACTCACGCTGGATAACAGACTTAAACCTAAGGTATGAAACTATTAGAACTCTAGAGGAAAAAGTTGGAAACACTCTCCTAGACATCGGCCTGGGCAAAGAGTTTATGAAGAAGTCTCCAAAGGCAATCACAGCAGCAACAAAAATAAATAAATGGGACATGATCAAACTACAAAGCTTCTGCACAGCCAAAGAAATAGTCATGAAAGTAAACAGACAACCTACAGAATGGGAGAAAATTTTTGCATCCTATGCATCCGATAAGGGACTGATAACTAGAATATACTTAGAACTCAAGAAAATTAGGAAGAAAAAATCAAATAACCCCATTAAAAAGTGGGCAAAGGACTTGAACAGAAATTTTTCTAAAGAAGACAGAAGAATGGCCAACAAACATATGAAGAAATGCTCAACATCTCTAATCATCAGGGAAATGCAAATCAAAACCACAATGAGATATCACTTAACCCCAGTGAGAATGGCCTTTATAAAAAAATCTCCAAACAATAAATGCTGGCGTGGTTGCGGAGAGAGAGGAACACTTCTACACTGCTGGTGGGACTGCAAACTAGTTCAACCTCTGTGGAAAGCAATATGGAGATACCTTAAAGCGATACAAGTGAATCTACCATCTGATCCAGCAATCCCATTGCTGGGCATCTACCCAAATGATCCAATGACACTCTACAAAAAAGACACCTGCACTCGAATGTTTATAGCAGCACAATTCATAATCGCAAGGCTGTGGAAACAGCCCAAGTGCCCATCAATCCAAGAATGGATTAATAAAATGTGGTATATGTGTATACCATGTGTATACCATGTGTATACACATGTATAAAATGTGTATACCATGGAGTACTGTTCAGCTCTAAGAAACAATGGTGACATAGCACATCTTATATTTTCCTGGTTAGAGCTGGAACCCATACTACTAAGTGAAGTATCCCAAGAATGGAAAAACAAGCACCAGATATATTCTCCAGCAAACTGGTATTAACTGAGTAGCACCTAAGTGGACACATAGGTACTACAGTAATAGGGTATTGGGCAGGTGGGAGGGGGGGAGGGGGCGGGTATATACATACATATTGAGTGAGATGTGCACCATCTAGGGGATGGTCATGATGGAGACTCAGACTTTTGGGGGGAGGGGGGAAAAGGGGCATTTATTGAAACCTTAAAATCTGTATCCCCATAATATGCCGAAATAAAAAAAAAAAAAAGATAGGAGAATTTGAACACTGCCCCCAAACTCTAGAGTTTATACCCTCTGCATCTCTGACCTCTTTCCCTGTGGTTTCAGAGAAGGTCCTGACGGCAGGTGAAAGGCATGCAGTGTGCTCAATGTAAGATGCTGCCAGGTCCAATGAGTCTGATTTCCCATGGAACTGTCCACTGCATTGGCAGCTAAAATGAGAGCTAGGTTAAGCCAATATGATGCCACAGCACCAGAATCATCTTCAACAATGGATGCTAATATCAGTACACCACACAGAAAGTATTCTTCTCATAAATTTCAACATGAGTATGACTAAACTTTTATACCTTAAACTGATCTCTAGATATAGCGATCTAGGAAGGAAGAGAGGGAGGAACAAAGGAAGGAGGCAGAAGGAAAAAAAGCATTTATTAGGCATTTGATTAAACTTGAATGTTGACTCCATATTTAATGACATTTTAAAATTATTGTTAATTTTTGATAGACTGTTATTGGTTGAATTTTGTCACCTCAAAATTCTTATGTCAAAGTCATATCCCCTGGTACCTCAGAATGGGATCTTATTTAGAAATTGGGTCATCACAGATGTAGTTAGATGAGATGAGGTCATATAGAGTAGGGTGGGCTCCTAATCCAGTATGACTGGTGGTGGCCTTATATACAGAATGCCACGTGAAGGGAGGGAGACAGATGTAGAGGGAGGATGATGTGAAGAGAACAGGGAGAAGATGACCATCTACAAGCTGAAGACAGAAATCTAGAATAAACCCTTCCCTCACAGCCCTCAGAAGGAACCATCCCTGCCAAGATTTTCAGTTCTTCTAGTTTGCAGAACTGAAATAAAACATGTGTCTGTTTAAGCCACTCAGTTTGTGATACTTTGTTAAAGCACACTAGCAAATTAACACCCTGATGAAGTGCACAATTTTCTGGAGAAAAATTAAATGTCCAAAATAAAAAATAATACAGCTAGGTAATGCATAAATGCTCATCACTAATCATCAGGGAAATGCAAATTAAAACCACAATGAGTTATCATCTCATGCCTGTTAAAATGGGTATTATTGAAAAGATGAAAGATAAATGTTGGTAAGGATGTGGAGAAAAGCGAACCCTCACACACTTTTGGTGGGAATAAAAGTTAGTACAGCCATTATGAAAAACAGTATGGAGGTTCCTCAGAAAATTAAAAATAGAACTACCACACGATCTAGTGATCCCACTATTGAGCATATATCCAAAGGAAATAAAATCAGTATGTCAGAGAGATATTTGCACTTGCATGCTCATTGCAGCATTATTCACAACAACCAAGGTATGGAGTTGGCATATGTCCATCAACAAATGAATGGGTAAAAAAATGTGGTGTATATAACAAGTGGAATAGTGTTCAGTTACGAAAAAAGATGAAATCCTGTCATTTGTGACAACATGGGTGAACCTGGAGAACATGTTAAGTGGAATAAGCCAGGCACAGAAGGATAAATATCGCTTACTTCTGTGTGGATTATCAAAAATGTCAAGCTTATAGAAACAGAGAGTAAAAGGTTGGTTATGAGAAGTTGGTGGAGTGTGAAGGGGTGGAGGGAGGGATTGGGGAGTTGCTGGTCAAAGGACATAAAATTTCAGTTATACAGGAGAAATAAGGTCAAGTGATCTATTGTACATCATAATGACTACAGTTAATAACAATATATTGTATAATTGAAATTTGCTAAGAGAGTAGATTTTAAGTGTTCTCACCTCAGTTTCTAAGAACCTATGGATGATGTTAAGTGAGGACTTAATGTATTTTAGTTTAGACCGGGCGTGGTGGCTCACACTTGTAATCCTAGCCCTCTGGGAGGCTGAGGTGGGAGGATTGCTCGAGATCAGGAGTTTGAGACCAACCTGAGCAAGAGCAAGATGCCGTCTCTACTAAAAAATAGAAAGAAATTATCTGAACAACTAAAAATATATAGAAAAAATTAACCCGGGCATGGTGGTGCATGCCTGTAGTCCCAGCTACTTGGGAGGCTGAGGCAGAAGGATTGCTTAAACCCAGGAGTTTGAGGTTGCTGTGAGCTAGGCTGATGCCATGGCACTCTAGCCCTGGCAACAGAGTGAGACTCTGTCTCAAAAAAAAAAAAAAAAAAAAATTAGTTTAGGACATTTCAAGTATAAAGAAATAGAACCTTATCCTTATTTCCTCCAAAAACTACCCCTGACCCTTAAATAACTGCCTTAAACTGTAAAATTTGGCCCCAGAAATGGAAGGAAGGTTGCTGAGGACTTTAACAAGTTAATAATCAAATAATAAATACCTTCTGATTATCTTAAAATTAACTTTTCAGATAACATAGTTGCAAAATAGAATTTATAATCTTCCTTTTACTTCCCACTAAGTCATACTCTAATCTGAAATCAGTAGTAATATAATTCTATTTTCATTGAGGTATAATTCATATACCATAAAAATCACTCAAAGTACACAATTCAGCAGTTTTTATTATATTCACAAAGTTGTGTAACCATCTCTGCTATCTAATTCCAATATAATTGTATCATCCCCCAAAGAAATTCCAGATCCATTAGCAGTTATTCCCCATTTCTCTCTTCATCAGCCCCTCGCAACCACTAACTCTGTGGATTTACGTATTCTATTTCTGATAAATGGCATCATACAATATGTGGACTTTTATGTCTGGATTCTTTCATTTAGCATAATATTTTCAAAATTCATCCATGTTGTAGCATACATCAGTAATTCGTTCAGTTTTATGGTTGAATCACATTTTATTGTATAGGTAAAACATTTTTATCCATTCATCAGTTTGTAGACATTAGATTATATCCACTTTTGGGTTAGTATGAATAATGCTGCTACTAATATTCATGTACAACATTTTGTGTGGACAGATGTTTTCAATTCTTTTCATTCCTTTGCATATATGCTTAGGATCATATGGTAACCCTATATTTAAGTTTCTGAAGAATTGCCAAACTATTATTCAAAGTGGATATAGCATTTTATGTTTCTGCAACAATGTATGATGGTTCCAATTGATCCATATCCTTGCCAACACTTATTATACTTCATATTTTTGGTTACAGCCATCTCATAAGGTGCAAAGTGTTAGTTCACTCTGGTTTTGGTTTGCATTTTCCTATTGACTAATGATATTGAACAGCTTCTCATGTGTTTGTTAGCCATTTGTGTATCTTCTTTGGAGAAATGTCTATTCATATTCTTTGCCCATCCTATAAAATTGGCTTATTTGTCTTTTTATTGTGGAGTTATAAGAGTTCTTTACATATTTTGGATATCAATCCTTAATCAGATATATAATTTTCAAATATTTTCTTCCATTCTGTGGGTCGTCTTTTCATTTTCTTGATAGTATCCTGTAATCACAAAAGTTTTTAGTTTTGATTAACTCAAATGTATCTACTATTACTATTTATTTAATTCTTCATGCTTTTGGTATCATATATGAGAAATTAATCCAAGGTTATAAAAATTTATATATAGTTTCTTCTAAGAGTTTTATTAATATAACTTTAGCACTTTCATTTTGGTCTTTAATTTGTTTTGAATTAATATTTGTATGTGATATGAAGTAAGAGTCCAACTTTATTCTTTTGCATGTGAATATCCAGTTTTCCCAGCAGCTTTCTTTGAAAGGCTATTCCTCCTTCATTACATTGTCCTGGGATCTTTATCAAAAAGTTAATTTGACTATAAATGTCAGGGCTTGTTTCTGGACTCTTATACCCATTGGTGTATAAGTTTATCTTTATGTTTATCTTAGTACTACATGGTCTTGATTATAAGCATGATAAGTTTATCTTAGTACTACATGGTCTTGATTATAAGCTTTGTAGTAAGTTTTGAAATTAAGGGGCATGAATCTTCCAATTTTAATTTATTTTTCAAGTTCGTTTTCTCTATCCTGGCTCTTTTGCATTTCTATATCAATTTAAGGTTAGCTTGTTCATTTCTATCAATAAAAACAAACAATTGGAATTTTCATAGGAATTGTATTAAATCTGTGTGTGTGCATATACATATATATATATATATGTGCACATATAAAGTCTTAACAATATTGTCTTCCAATCCATGAACCCATGAAAAGATGTCTTTTCATTTACTTAGGTTTTAAATTTATTTCAATAATATTGTGCAGTTTTCAGTAACAAGTCTAGCACTTCTTTTCTTCAATTTATTTCTAAGTGTTTTATACATTTTGATGCTAATGCAAATGGAATTGTTTTCTTAATTTCATTTTTAGACTGTTCATTGCTAGTACAGAGAAACATAATTGAGTTTTGCATCTTTGTCTTGTATCCTACAACTGTGCTGATTCAGTTTCTTAGCTCTCTATACCAGCTGTCCCCAACCTTTTTGGCACCAGGGACCAGTTTCATGGTAGAAAATTTTTCCATAGACGACGCAGGGGAGGATGATTTGGGGATGATTCAAGGGCATTACATTTATTGTGCCGTCAAATTTCTCTGCTAATGATAATCTGTATTTGCAGCTGCTCCGCAGTGCTAACCTCAGCTCCATCTGTAAGGGAGGTAGTAATCTCCTCCTTTTCATTCCAAATTTTAGTAATTTGAGTGTATTTCCTTTTTTTCTTGGTCAGTTTAGCCAAGATATGTCAATTGATTGATTTTGCAAAGAACCAACTTTTGGTTTTACTGATTTTGTCTGTTGTTTTCCTCCTTTTATTTTACTCATTTTCAGTATAATCCTTATACATCCTTCCTTCTTCTTGCTTTGTATTATTAGGTTTGCAATATTTAATTTGCTCTTCTTTTTCTACTTTCTTATGGTGAGAATTTAGGTTTTGATTTGAAATCTTTCTTTTTTAATATAAACATTTGTAACTATAAATTTTCCTCTATATATTACTTTATGTGCAACTCATATTTTTGATATGTTATATTATAGCTTTCCTTAATCTCAAAGTGTTTTATAATTTTTGATGTGATCTATTTGTTTATTTAGGAGTGTGTTTAATTTCCACATATTTGTGCATTTCACACATATGTTATTCTGTCTATGATAGTGAATTTCATTTCATTATAGTCAGAACATACTTTGTATCATTTTAATTCTTTTAAATTTATTCAGACTTGTTTTAGAGCCTAATATATGGTCTATTCTGGAGAATATTCAATGTGCACTTGAGAAGAATTTGTATTCTGCTGTTATTGAGTGAGGTGGAGGGTGCTATAGATATCTGTTAGATCAAGTTGATTTATAGTGTTCATTTTCTATTTCTTTGTTGAGCTGCTTCTTAGTTACTCTGTTACTTAAAATGGAGTATTTAAGTATACAGTTATTATTGTTGAATTTTGTATTTCTTTCTTCAGTTCTGACAGTTTTTCTTTCATGTTTTTGGGAACTCTGTTGTTTAGGTTGTATAATGATATATTTCTGTGAATATTTTTAAGCAATGACAAATTTTACATGCACTTATTTCAGTTAAAATTAGGTTTGATTATGAATGACAAAGATACCAAAACAAGAGTGGCTAGGCAAGATAGAAGACAATCTCATTCACAACTAAAGAGGAAGTAAAGGAAAGCAGTGTCATTGGCATAGATACATCACAGCCATCAAGTACCCAGGCTCCTTAACTCTGCTTTAATTACTTCACTAATGTGCACATGGCTTTCCATTCTCAACATCACCTCATGGAGAAAACCGCTGAAATACCAGCTATACATTCTATCCACAGCACAAGCAGCACAAGCCGCAGGAAAGTGTAGGAAGGGGCAAAAGAGGCACAGCTACCAGTTGAATTAGCTTCCTATAAGCAGCCTTCTTATAAGTTCCACTTAATGCTTTTGTTTGCTTAATCACATGACCACTTAGCTTTGAAGAAATCTAGAAAATATAGTCTGTTGGCCGTGCACATTTCTACTACCTATAATATGTCATGGATTATAGATATGTATTAATATAGGTACACATATTATACATATGGGAGTATATAACATATCTGTAATATATAATATAGAGGATTGTTAATAGCAAAGAAGGGGAAATGGATTGGGGCAGGCAACAAGCAGTCTCTACCGAAAGATGTGCAACGTGTTGAGGTAAAGAGCGATAAACATCCTGTGAATAAGGTGAACCTGGCAGTGATCTGCCCTCAGTTAGGTCTTCTTTTGGTGATTCAATCCCAGCTTTGTCCTTTGATGAGGACATAGGCACTATATTCCCCTCTAGTGTATAATTACTCCTTTATTGAATACATATTAAATCCTTGATTTATTTATCAGTATTAGGGAATTTTGTCTTTCAAATGATTAGAACTAAAAAGATAAGACTGTCATGTATTAGATAAAACTCTGCAAGTAGTGTATAACACATAGGTCATGGGTGAACAGCAATGAGAAGGGAAAAGACCTGCATAATGTGACATAAAATATATCTCCACAATTGTGATAAATTAATATTATTTAAGATTGCTTGAATTCTCTGACCCTGCTCCCCATAAATACATTTTTCTTTGAAAATCTATTTTTGATTGTGTATCTCTTGTTAAAAATTTGTCCCTTTATTTTTAAGTTCTGCTACTAAAATTATTGTCATCATTATTATTCCTACAATTAAAAATGATGACATCTGTTTAGGAATGTTCATTACAAAAAGAAGAGAAAGGAAACTTAAGCTTGAAACAAATCCTTATCCTGACATACCAGGTCAATATTTAATTTGTTCAATGGATAAGAATTTTTGAATGTACATATAAGCTACAATTAGCAACTTCTCTATAACTCACTAGTTTCACAAATCAAACTATGATTTAATTCTTATATACCATTATAAACCTGCTAGAAAAAAACAGAAAAACAAAGAAATCTGTGGTCTCAAGTACTAAATAAATGTGAAACTAAATGAACAGGTAAATTGAAATTATTTTGACAAGAAGAGTTGATGCTTGTTTTCTAAGGCTAGGAAAGCATAATTCCAGAGAAAGCACATTTTATAATAGATGAAACCATCTGGAGAGACTGCACAATGTGGATATCTGTGTAAGGGTCTAGACCTACCTTTTATAAGGCCATCCGGAATGATTTCTGCCTTTGCGTCAAAGAGCCTGTTTGCTAAGATTTCGTACAGTTGTTCAGAGTCCAAATCCTCTAAACATCCTTAGCTTCCTTGGCATGCAGAGTATTTTCTCCTTTACCTATAGATACTATTGTTTATTGATATATTCCTATCTTATCTTTTCTCTTCGTCTGAGAAGAATAGAGATAAAAACGGATGATTTCAATATTTCTTAATCCAATATTTGCATGCAAGGGGACCTCCTGTGAAACTATAAACTCTTTGGAAACTGTGGATAAGGTCGTGTTTAGTTTATGATAATCTCTTTCTTACATTGTGGATTCCTTTAATAAACCATCAAGAAGTCAATAAAGTTGAGTATGTCCATGTAGCCTTTTGGTGATATTATGGGGTCATCATCAAGTATTGTATTAAATATATATACACACACACCCCTATGTATACTCACACATTCATACACCCATATGTACCCATTATCTGAGAATAAATATTAATCCTCAGTAATAATACACACCAGAATCATATTTTTTTAAAAGAAACATTTACTTAAAACAATATAATCTACGGTGAATACTTTATTCACAGAGGAGAAACTGCTGTATATTACAATGTTGAATATGGTTACTACCAAATTAGTATATCTTCTTGCTCCTAACTTATGCCTAGATTCTTTTCTGTGGATAGGATATGTAGGGCTCGTTACAACCAGCCTTTCAAGAAACAGAATCATTGGCATTTTGGCAACAGAGTCCTAGCAAAATATTTTCTGCAGTTGGGCTAATAAATTCTTAGGGAAGAAATCCCATACTATTTAAGGTAAAACAGAGCCTGTATGAGGCTATTTATAGTAATCCCATGGATCAGGGAATGTAGAAAAACTCATTCTTCTCCTAAAAATATATAATAACTAGTAACTGTTCTTCTAGTAATAACACATATTAACTAAGAATTTAATATATATATTATATTTTAGTTAAGTATGAGATCTTTGTAGGCATGGAATATGTCTTACCTGAGTATTTTGCACAATAACCTGCAAATGAACATGTTTTCGAAAATAAATAGAATCTTTTCGCCCCACTTAAAAATTTTTTATTATTGATGCTTATATAAAAGTCTTACCAACACAAAAGAACCAAAACTCTATAAAATAATTTAAAGAGGTTTATTCTGAGCCAAACATGTACAGCTATGGCCCAGAGATCCATGCCCAAGAAGCCTTGGGCAAGTGGTCTCACTGTGGTTGGGTTACAGTTTGGTTTTATACATTTTAGAGAGACAGGGAATTACACATAAAGTCATGATACATGGAAGGTGTACATTGGTTTGGCCTGAAAAGGCAAGATGTATCTAAGCAGGGGATTACAGGTTATGAGTAAATTTAAAAATTCTTTGATTTGTGATTGGTTAAAGAAATGAAGCTTTGTCTGAAGGCTTGGAATGTTTTAGGTTAAGATAAGGAAGTCTTTCAATCAGAGACAAGCCACAGGACATATACTTAGATTCAAGTGATCTGTTAAGTAAATTAATGACCTGCAGGTGTGATTTAAGCTTTGTCTTATATAGCCTTAGGCCTGTTAGTAAGTTATAAAGGATATCTCCAAGAAGGGATGGGGGCATGATGAGGCCAGCAACTCAGCTTTAGGGTATTTCTGGTCTCCCCTTGTCCAAGAAGTGGTCCATTCAGTCAGCTGGGGGGCTTAAGATTTTATTTTAGTTTATGGTTTCATGAAATTATAGAAATCATATTTATATATAAATTTAATGAAAACATTCTAACCATTGAATGACAATTGAATGCCTTTCTCTCACTTGCACATAAACATCCTAGTTTCACTTCCATTAGGGAATTAGCAGGAAAGTTAGGATAAGAGAGTAGAAATAGTTAAAATAGCTCATCTTAATTTCTAGAATAGATTGATAGTAATAAAATAGAACCCAGTTTCCTGACTAATGTTGTATGAAGAGTTTCAAATTATTCTCTGTGACAAAAGAGCACATTAATGTGGTCTATGAGGTTTCCACAACTGATCTATAAATTTAACAAAATATGAAGCAGATGCCTCCTATTATTTACCAACCATTCATCCTTTAACCCCTTCCAGTGTGGTTTTTTTCCCACAATACTTAGCTAAAACTGCTTTATCAGAACTTACCAATGGTCTTTTTCACGGTCCCGCTCTCTTAAATACTCAGAAAGAGAGGATTATACATTTCATAACCACTTTTTTGAAGCACTTATTTTGACATTAGAATATGCTGGAAGTCCTGCTAATTCTTTGACCTACTTTCTTCTCTTCTCTTTTCCCTCTTCTCTTTCCCCTTTTTCACTGGGTCTTCTTCCTTTTATTTCCTTTCTTTATTTTTAATTTTTTGAGACAAAGTCTTGCTCTGTCACCACAGCTAGAGTGCAGTGACATCATCGTAGCTGACTGCAACCTCAAACTCCTGGGCTCAAGCTATCCTTTGATCCTTCCAGCTCAGCCTCCTGAGTAGCTGGGACTATAGGCAAGCACCATCATTTTTTCTATTGTTGTTTTTTTTTTTTTTTTTTTTTTTTTTTTAGAGACTGGGTCTTGCTCTTTATTAGGCTGGTCTCTAACTCCTGATCTCAAGTGATCTTCCCACCCAGGCCTCCCAGAGTGCTAGGATTACAGGCATGAGCCACCACACATGGCTTTCTTCCTTTTCAATGCCACAAAATGTGGGTGTTCTTGAAGGACTTGTCCTTGGCTTCCTTTTGCTCTGTATACTTTCCTCCTCTCTTATATGTTTATTATCTTCTCTAGAGACTACGATCTTCATGTGCACGATTCCCAAATTGTATCTCTGGCGTCTCTCTTTTAATTTGATCCTGAGATTATAAATACCAGCAAAATATTACTACAGATGTTGGAATATAATGATCAGTAGAGTAGGCAGTGAAAAGATGTAGAAGTGGCTTCTGTATATATACGGAGATACAACACTTATTAATAGAAAGACATGAAGCAGGAGGGGAACTGGTAAGTTCCATGAAAGATTTACCATATGTTTACCATGTAATTTCTACCTTAAAACAAAGGATAATTGGTAATGTTACTTTTTAAAAAAGAGATTTTTTAAAATATATTTTTATTTCTAATTTTTTACATTACTGTAGTTATAGAATATAGATTGCATGTTGTCAATTATTTGAATTCTTAAAAAATTCTTAAAATTCTTTTGGTGCAAATATCATCATTATTGGTGACTGTTTCATGTATGCCTGAAAGTAATGTGTATTTTCTCTTCATTTGTTATAATATTCTAGATGTATTTATTAGGTCAAACTATTAATCATGCCATTGAAATATTTGCTACCATTATTATTTTCCATGAATCATATATCCATTTCTATAAAATGTGTGTCCCTTTACTGTGTTCCTCCATTATGATATCAGTTATTGCTTCTTATAGTTTGTAGCTATATACGGGGCTGCGTGCTATTACAATATTCCTTATTTATTTTACATTTTTGTGCATATATAATATCCCTCTTTGATCATAATTCTCAGTTTGGCCTTTACTTTTTTCCTGAGATTTCCAGATGATATATTATAGATACATTTTTTTCATGCCTTCATTATCAACTTTTCTGCATTTTATTTTTGAATGTATGTGTTGAGTATCCCTTAAACAATGTTGCTAGCTCCTATTTTTGATACCATCTGAAAGATCTTGTCTTTTGATTGGTAAATTTTACCTACTTTAACTAGTGAGTTCACTATAAATTATTTTTCTTACTAATGTATTAAAAGTTGTTTCTGTCCTCTTATTTTATGTTTTCTTCTTACTACAATTTTTTTAAATTAATGTTTTCTATTTTCCTGATTTTAATAAGATGATTCTTATGAGTTGAACCATATGCATTCTATTTTTATTATTTTGATGATTAATATTTATTAAGATTCTTTCAAACAATATTTATTGACTTTATCCCAGGAAATGCTTTAAGCACTGGGAAATAAAACAGATTAATATTTTGTTTATGTTTCTCTATCAATATCTATGACTTTATGAATAACAATGTTTCCCCCTGAAGGGGACAGAATGTTAACACAATTTTCTTCTCATCTTCCTCTCTTCTCCAGACAGCTTTCACAATATTGGTATCATTTAAAGTTTTAGTATTAGATTTTTATGCTTACATGAATGTTTAAATTGTTGCTTATTTGGATATTAATAAATTCTACTTTGTTTTTTACATGTTCTTCCCTACCATAGTAGTTTCTTGCTTATGGAATCAATTCCTTACTGTCAATATTTAGACCTCTAAGAATTCTTTCAATGAGAGTTTTCATGCTGCTAGACTTTCTGATAACTAATATCTTATTTTTGCTTAAACATTGAAATGATAGCTTAGCTGAATGCAATATCAAGTTCAAATTCTTTTTCTTGAAAACTCTCGTATATTCAGTGCTGTTGGCAAAGCTAATATGTATTGGATTTTAGTTTCTTTGTGGATAATTTAATTTTTCTCTTTGAAAATCATAAGAGTTTTTCTTTGTCTTTCATAATTTTAAAAGTAACTGTAATGTCTAAATGAGAATGTTTTTCTACTTATCTCTTTTATTCAGTACTTTATGTGCCTTTATAATCTTGTCTTACATCTTTCATTAATTTTAACAACTTACCTGCAAGTTTTCTTCAAATATTTTCTCTACATGTATATCTTGTCTCTACATGGGAATTGCAATTTACATTCTCCGTATCTTTTGTCTTCCTTTTTCTTTCTTTTTATCTTTTTATTCCCTGCTAATGTCTTCTGAGAAACTTCTTCAACCTTATCTTCCTCAGTAAATCATTCATCAGGTATATTCAACAAGGCCTCTTTACTACTATAAGTAACTAGAAAATGAAATGGAAAATAGATGCCATCTGTGATATCAACAAAAACTACCAAATGTCTAGGAATTAATTTAGCAAAGATTGCCTGAAAGATTTATAGGATTTTTTGAAAATTCTATTTAAAGATATCAAAGCAGATCTGAATGAATGGAAAAATCTAACATGCTCATGAATACAATGAATAAAATTTGAAAGATTTTAATTGTCTTTAAATTAAGCTACAAATTCATTGATATTCCATTCAATATCACAGCTAGATTTTGGGAGGAACTTGGCAAATTTCTTTCAAAATTAATACAGAAAGATAAGTTTCCATGAATTGCTAAGGCAATTTTTAAAAAGTATAAAGATTGGAAACCCATCCTATTAGATATTAGGACATTACATCACCAATGATAAAATCACCCATGTGGTACTGCTTCAGGGACAAACTAATTGACTGAAGGAATAGAAAAATAAGAATTGAAGCAGAGTACTTGTTAGATAATAAAGGATATATAACATAACTTCAGGGAAATGGTAGAAACTTTTGTAAATAAAACTAGAAGCTTTACCATTTAACAAAAAATAAAATTGGATCTCTGGCATATTCCATTAGAAAACAAAAATTAACTTCAAATGGATAAAAGTCCTATATATAAAACAATCAAGCTTACTGAATATAATCTTTACTGAAGCAAGATATAAAAGCATAAGATGACTTCTGACTAATAAAATAATTGGACAACATAAGTAAGGATTTCTATTTAATAATGGTCACTTATGCAGATTTGTTCCCTGGGAAGCAGACCACAAGAATGGAGATTTGTGAGTAAGAGGTTTATTATGGGGCATTCTTTAGATTAACACCTGCAGAAAAGAAGCAAGAAAATAGAATTGGTTAGAGGGAGAAGCAGTGCTATGTAAAGGCTAGGCTCAAATATCCCTGGATTGAGGAGTCATTGGATGCAGGCTGCCCTGGGAAGAGAGTGTGAACTTGCATGAGGCAATTATCTTCAACTAAGGCATTCCCTGATGAGAGAGATGGTTATTTTAGGCTGTCTGCAAATATCATTCCTCATCACTGAGGGAATAAGCCCTTGAACAGGGATCTAAGTGGTACATCAGAGTCCATTTTAGTCACCAGACTGAGATTAAATGACAGTGGTGGAGTAAATACAATGAATAAATAGTAAGAACTAATATATAAAATAGCCAGTGACTTCCATAGAACCCAGTATAAATTACTAGTGAAAAGACGATAACAGAAGGAAAACTTTAAATGATTAATAATTATATAAAGTTACCCTAACTTCATTAATAAAGAGAAAATGAAAAAGCATATATTAAGGATATTGACCATAGTATTGTTTATTTTAGTAAAGAATTGGAATAATTTAGATGTTGAATACTAATGAAATGGGTAGATAATATGTGGCACAGGTATTTCTAATTATCCCTTTGAGTGTATCCTACAGATTTGATAATGTAGTACTTTCAATTATTTCTTTCTAAATATTTCATAATTTCCACTGCAATTTTTATACCACTGATTATTTCTAAACATTTATTATTTTCCATATAATTTTTCATATCAATAATTGACTTTTAGTTTTATTTTACTATGGTTAGAGAATATGGTCTTTATTATACCACTTCTTTGTTTTATCCCCAAGAGAGGCAGTACCAGGCCAATCAACCACAGAGTCTCCCTCATGATGGTGGCCAGATTCAAGCACAAATAAATTTTAAGGGAATATTGGTTAGTGAAACAAGCAAGGGTGCCCACTGCTGCAACTAGTGCCAAAGCCATAACTGATATTCATTATCTTTCTCCTTCACCAGTCATTTTATATTTGTTTCAGCCTTAGCCATCTCTTTGGCTGGTGTGGGTAGCTTGCTTGGCAGGGAGACTTAGAACTTTACATCTTATGGTTCAAAACTTTACCACTTAATTTTCCTTTCCTTGTGTGGCAGCCATCTTACAAGATGGAACCTCAGTGACTCACATCTCCCAGTATTTAAGCTCTGGTATAGTGCCTTCATGCATTAAATAGTGGCTATTCGTATATGACTGGTTGAATATGGCAAAAGTGACAATGTGTGATTTCCAAGGCTAGATTATAAAAGATACTGCAGCTTCTGCCTTGGTCTCTTGGAACACTCACTCCTGGTTCTCTGAGCCACCATGTGAGACATTCTATTAACTTGAGGGTAATATGCTAGAGAGCTCTCATTTAGAGGCTCTAAATTGCATGAATCCCTGGGACTATACAAAGAGAAAGAAATGCATGGGCAGTCCCCAGCCTTTTCAGCCCTCATGCATTTAATTCATCCCTGCTGAAACTCCAGACAATTCATACAGCAGAGATAAGATGCCCCTGCTGAGCTTTGCCCAAATTTTGGATTTATAAAATAATTTATTGGCCGGGCGCTGTGGCTCACGCCTGTAATCCTAGCTCTTGGGAGGCCGAGGCGGGCGGATTGCTCAAGGTCAGGAGTTCAAAACCAGCCTGAGCAAGAGCGAGACCCCGTCTCTACTATAAACAGAAAGAAATTAATTGGCCAACTGATATATATATATATAAAATTAGCCGGGCATGGTGGCACATGCCTGTAGTCCCAGCTACTCGGGAGGCTGAGGCAGAAGGATCACTCGAGCCCAGGAGTTTGAGGTTGCTGTGAGCTAGGCTGACGCCACGGCACTCACTCTAGCCTGGACAACAAAGTGAGACTCTGTCTCAAAAAAAAAAAAATAAATAAATAAAAAATAATTTATTGTTTTTGTCTTAAGCCACTAAATTTTACACAGAAATATACATATGAAAACACTTTTTTCCAGCCATGGTTGCTATAGTTATCCATTTATAGTTATCATGGGCATAAAAGTTCATAAATTCAGTGGGTTCTAGACAATATCCTCTGTATCTTCATTATGTAACAGCTGTAGACTATCTTGCAATTAGAATTGATTACTCACACCAATACTATAACTTCTTTCTTTGCTTATTGGTCCACCAGCATGAGGATTGGCATCAGCCCTGTTTGGTTTGGTTTTTTTTTTGGCACTGACATTTCACATCTGTCTACATTTGCACAAAGTTCTTTTCTTCTAGGTTAGTTGACTATTAGGAGTACCGCTCAAGGCCAGAGGTGTAAGTTCAGATAGAAGTGTCAGTGTAGCAGAGGCAAGTGACGTGGAAATCTGGTCTGCATTTTTGTGTAATTTACTATTGTATTTTGGATATACTCAAGCCAAAGCCCAGATGCTGTTTCTGTATCTTCCCAACCTAGGAATCGGTGGATCAGATAATGCCCAGCTCAGGAAAGTAAACCCCCAGTGGCATAGTCACTTAGCATCCCATGGTCAGACTGTCAGTTTTCTAGTAGGACCGAGTATCAAGGCAGGTGTGTTTGTTCAAATTTAGACTAGTGCTTTTACAGGGAATGTATCAGCTTCCTCTAAAACCCCAAGGACTTCTCGGAGACTCACAGCAACGTTTTTCTTCAAAGATGTTTCTACTTTCATCAAATCTGCTAGGTCATAAGGCCCAAGTAGCTAGACACCTCAGGCTGGATCTTCTGCAGAATCTTCCTTTCCTCTAGGCCTCATTCAAAATTATTAACTTTTAAGTCACCAAATACATGGGTCAGTGTAGTATATCCAGATCAGTGTATGTTCAAAAATCAGAACAGGCCTACTAAAGACTATGCTTCTTTCAGAGGAGTATCATTCATAAAGTGAAAATTTTTCACTGTATAGTCTTAGAAGGAATGTTGTGGTATGTCACAGACCACTGGACCTCCAAAACTGTGTCTGCAGCTGTCCCTTGAATCTCCATGAGGCTTAGTTCCGAGCCTCAGGCACCTGTGTCTTATTAGGATATCTACTATACTTTCCATTTTCTGCTCCCCAAGTCCAGTTATCATGATGTCATCAGTGTACTGATCTAGTGTTATATGTTCTAGGGATTGTCAAGATGATCAAGATACTTGCATTCTCTACTGTGACAGAGAGCAGGACAGTTAGCATATCCCTGGGATACAGAGTCAATGGGTAGTGCTGTTCTTACTATGTGAATAAAAACAGAACTTGATCCTGCTTATTGAAGAGAATTGGGGGAAAAAATGTATCTGCAAGATCAGTAGTCCTATAACAAGTGCCAAAGCCTATGTTAATCTACTATCACTTAACCAAGTGGTAGCCTCAATAGCAGCTTCTGCGGCAGATGGTAGAATATAGCAGCTGTGAGGATGTGATTGGGACTGCCACTTGTTTAAATTTATAGTAATACTGTGTCATCTGCCAAGATCTATTTCATTTTTTTTAGAGTACATATAGGTATTTTAAATGTAAATATGATGTGGACCATCACCTCTACATACTTTACATTTTAATAGTGGTACTAATCTCAGCATTTCTTCATATGATATAGTATTTTGATTTATAATTTTCCTCAGGATGAGATCGTGGTTTCTGAGGCTTCCACTTGGCTCTTGATGCCCTAACGGCTTTTATTCCACAGACCACAATGTATGAGTTCTGCCAGCTGCTAAGAATTTCTCTTTCCATCATGCACATGGGGACCAAGGAAATAACCACAGGTTAGATCCAAATATACTTGGATGCGCTGTGAAATACATTTGGGCCAAACTCCACCTGGCCTCCATAAGCTTAGGGATGGTGTTTCAGATCCCGTGACATCAGTGTCAGCACAGACGTTATATCGAACTGTCCTAGAAATGTCTGTTTTCCCATTCACTAGTGTTCAGTTTCCCTGGAAGTGGTTCCAGGTCCATTTGAAGAATAATCAAGGGAATATTTACTATACATGCTTGAGGTGATATTGCAGACTTTTTTTCTCAAGGGGACCATGGTCTTCAATCAATTGATTCTAAATTTGAGAACTGACTTATGTCTGGAAATTGGATGAAGAACCACAGTTCCATTTTAGCAGCTGATATTAGCCTTATGCCCATCATTTCTTTTTCCTCTCTTTCCCTCTCTCCCAGTTGCCTAACTGCCTGTCTATCTCATGTCTAAGAACACCACGACCTATTGGCAATTCAGGCCCCTGAAGGTAAAGGCAACTTAGTGCTAAATCTGGTAATTACATCCACCTTGTCTCTGATGACTATTACATCTTAGCCTCAGTGATTCCATCATCTCCATCAATACTAAAGAGCTCAGTTCAAAAGCCACAACTCCTACCATCAACAGCAGCCAGATGAGCACAACCACCACCAACCAAGCTTCTTAAAGATGCTGGTGCGCTCACCACAGTTCATTGTTTATGGAATATCCACTGGGCCCACACGGGGATTTTAATCAGGTTGTGGATCCTTGGGTATGACATAATAAATCCATTCTAACACTTCCATTTCTCCAGTTTTTCTGGATCCTTCCTCAATACTACGTTAGGAAATTCCAGATTTTTCATTGTATTTGCTATAATTGAGTGTGAAGGTGCTATCCCAGCAAAATATTTTGAGGTAGACATCAGTGTTGTTGCCAGATCATCAAATTCTGAGGCTAGTGTGTGTGTCTCTGTTCAATAAATTCTCCCATATCTAGCTTTATGTTCTGCCTCATGCGGTATAACTCTGACGCTTTACTCTCACATTTGCTTCTTAGGTTTCTGCCATTACTTATTAGTCAGGTCTGTCAATTCCTCTGGTACATAAACTATTTTCTACTGGAGATGGATTAAACTTTTCTACTCAAGTTGTCCTAAGGCCTAACTCTAGCTAATGAAGGCAGGTGGGTGGACCATGAGGGAAATGATCATCTTGAGAGGTGCTTATCCCAGATTATGTCATTGTATAGTCTCCTATGTATGGCTAGGAGAAGGGGGTTTCTTCTGCAAGCCTGGAAGTTTCAGAAGAATGTGGGAGTTCAATAATTTCAGCTGTGTTTGACCAAATAATCCTGTTTCAGGTCCCAATATCCCATCCCTTTCCTATTAAGCCACTAATATTAGCATAAGGGCCTTGTGAGTCTGTGCATTCAGGAAGCATCAGAGCTCTGCCATCTTTGCACAAGATCCTGTCCTGATTTTCAGCACAATCTGCCATGACGCAACAGGAGATGAGAGTTTCCTTAAAAACTTCCCTGGAAGCCCTCTAGATTTCACATTGTTCCTTGTTTTGGCATTTGGCTGGCCTAAGCTTAGCATTTTATTTTTCAGTATCTCTAGTCCTATTAAGAGAAGT
Organism: Microcebus murinus; assembly: GCF_040939455.1. NCBI lineage: Eukaryota > Metazoa > Chordata > Mammalia > Primates > Cheirogaleidae > Microcebus > Microcebus murinus. Next base: position 57,569,139 of record NC_134112.1, read on the forward strand.
CAGTCCATACACTCTTTATAAATATTGTTGACTCCATTATTTTTAAAATCACAACGATCATATATTCCAATGCTTCTCCTTTCACCTGCACTTTATTCCAGTTTAACAAAGGTGAAAATCTTAATATTGATGGTGCCATTGCTAACAAGAAATTTTTCCTATCCTACCTACCACTAGAATTGAAATCCTCACTTGTCAGACTAATAAATAGGCCAGCTCTAAGATCCCATCTTTATGGTCTACTTTCTAAGAACATCCCTATTATCAACTGCCTTGCCCTGAGATCTCCAGAAAACAAAGCCTAAGGAAGGGAGAAAAGCCAATACAAAGATGGGTTACCATGCTGGCCACTGCTTGGTATGTAGTATAGCTGTTTCCTCATCCATGTTGCATTATTTTCAAAAAGTTACATAAATGAGCAAATATTAGGGCCTTTTATCCAGGAAAAGGAAGGTAAAGAATTTATCCAACCTTAAGATTCCATCTTTATGGTCTACTTTTTAAGAACACCCCTATTATCAACTGCCTTGCCCTGAGGTCTCCAGGAAACAAAGCCTAAGGAAGGGAGAAAAGCCAATACAAAGATAGGTTATCATGCTAGCCACTGCTTAGTATCTACATAGTATAGCTGTTTGCTCATCCATGTTGCATTATTTTCAAAAAGTTACATAAATGAACAAATATTAGGGCCTTTTATCCAGGAAATGGAAGGTAAAAAATTTATCCAATCTCTCTTGCCTCCCATAGACTAAAGTCACACCCCTTAGGAAATTAATTCCCTTTTACACCTGGGTTACACATGAATGAAGGGGCCAGGAAGATTGTGCACCTCATACCTCAGCATCAACATGAAAGCCTAAGACAGGTGGCAAGAGATATAGAGCATGGGCATGAGGCAAGATATCATGAATTGTGCCTGCAAGAAGTTGATTAGTGTTCATGCAGAATGTTAGTTTGTCTGAAGCAAGTGACCAAATGTCCAAAGGTAGATGAAGCCAAGAGATTTAACATGACACATATTTAAAATTTTAATTTCAATTAAGTTTCTGGAAGGAACACATAATTGAACTTACTTTGTATTTAGTTCTGATGTCCTTCACCTATTGATATTGAAACCATTTATACTAACTATAATAACAGAATTTACATTAACCTCTGAGTTGTATACTTTGTGCTATTTCACTCTTTGTTTTCAGTAACTCGCAACATGCACTTTGCTTTGTTGACTAATGTATTCAGTAGTAGTTTTAAAAGATGCAGCATTTTAAAATTTTGATCTGGGCTTACTTTATATTCTTCAATAGAGTTCCTGATTATACAATTTTTCTAGCTTCAAATATAATGAGGAAATGTAACTTTTAACCTCAATCTATGTAAAACAAGAAATTTAATGTATTTTTACTGCCCCGCCCCTACACTTACAGATCGTTCTTAATTTAATATGAGATACAGATTATATGTTAGAGGTATAGATTATTATTCTTTAATTATTTTGTATAATTACATTCTTTTTAAAGTGACATTTACTATGCTGTATTAAATTATGTTAACATTTGTACAGAAATTAATTGGATTCACACATAAGAAGACTCACCATAAGAACATTTATTGCAAATTTTTCATTTTTTATTTCTCAATTTCAATTAAGTTTTGATCCTCCAGAATATGTGTTTGCGTAAACTTTTCCAGAGTGTGTGTCAGTGTCATAATTTATAAAATCCTTGCATATCAGAAAATAAAAAGAATTCATTTGCAGGCCTTGTTGACCTGCAGAAAAAGAAAAAAAGAAAAATCTTTGTAAACATTTCACCATTATCTTTTTGTACTTGGTGTTGCAAAGATTTAATTTTAAAGCCAGTCCAGAATTCATGTGAGGTTTCCCATATTTTTTCTGATCTCTAGGTAACCTACATATTTTGCAGCCCACTTTTTAATAAAATAATTTCTTTATCCTTAATATTTCAAAAAAATTATCAGGATATTTATGTTACTAAATATTTTTAATTATGTTGCCTGCTTCATTTCAGTTCCAGACATTTTAAAATAATTTATTCTGCTTCTTATTGTAAAATCATTTTGATAAGTGTTTTAGGGTAATTCTTCCCTTTTCCTAAGATGAAGAATATTTTTCTTAAGTCAATTTGTTTGCATTTATATTTTTTATTCAGAGTAGGTCTAAAAGGGGAAGGCAAGTTAATGTACATAATTTTAAGCACAATTTCTACCTTTTAACAGGCTTGACTATAAAAAGGGATCTTAATCTGTTGCCTGGTTCTCTGTCTTCTAAAATGATAATTTATTTCTCAATTATTCAGGCTGTTTTTACTTAATTTTTTTTTTCTGTAGCAGTAGTTCATAATATTATATACCTCCCAAGCATTGCTTATAAACATTCTCCTTACCTACAATTGACACCACATTGCAAGTTTTGATGCATCTTTTTTTTCCCCCAACCCCTCTCTCTTCATATTATTTTACTAGGAACTGAATTTTCTGAGTGTTTGATGGCTATGGGTATACAGAGGGTAGTAAAATCTAAGAAGGCAATGTCCCTGGCTATCACTAAAAGTAAATTATATTTCAGGAAATGGATGGCTGTTCAAATTGGTGGTTGGCAAAATCCCTTCCTCTAAGTACTAAGGATGGGTAGTGGGTATGAATTGCAGCCTCACTCAGTTTTCTTCCTCCTAGGCACTGCTCACATTTGATGGGCAAAGTAAGTACAGGCCTCCAATTGTTTCTCAGTCCAGACAGTTCCCATGGAAACAGCTTCCAGACTGAGAAACAGTTGTTTTCCTTCTTTTCAAGTACTGTTTTTGACTTAGTAAACTTTTCATCTTCCTTCATTTTAATGGGAGGTTGAGAGAGTGTATTTCAGAGGAGGCTTATGTGATGTTTAAAGTGATTATTTTTATTCTCAGAGCAAATAGCATATGCATCAATAATGACTTTGAACAACAAAATGTCACCATAGGGCTTAAGTTACTATTAATATGTGATATGGTTACACTACTTTTCCCCCTAACTTAAAGATTGCTACATATACTAAATTGTTCTCAATACTTAGAGGGGCTGAGTGACAACCAGGGTGGAAGTCCAGAAGTCAGACAGGACATTGATTGACTCTATAAGGAAATAGCTTCTACAGGATATTTTACCCACAGATAAAGTCAGGGAGTCAGAATACACACACACACACACACACACACACACACACACACACACACACACACAATCTAACCTCCAGTGATGATAAGCTTAAGATAAAGAAATCATTAAATCATTTTCAATAGGATATATTAGGATCCATAGTAGAATTTGGGTGGGGAAATTTAAAGGAGTTAGAGATAACTAGCATTGAGTGACCCAGAAAATCCATGGTCCCTTCAGGCACCTTGAGTACACATGCATGTATACATACATGTACACACACACACACACACATTCACACTCATAGTGAGAAAATAATAAGATTCATCTGCATTCTTCATAAAATTTAAAAGTATAAATATATTTGATAGTTTGCTTTGGTAACTAACAATAGTAAAAGATCATCTTCAAAATCACAGTGAAATAAAGAACTCTAATTTTTTCTGAGAGTTGATTGAGTTAGGTTTCTGTGAGCTGCTCAGATTAATCCTTTAAAATGGATACTCTTACCAATTTAATGGATATTGTATGAATTGTGATATATTTAAGTGCATGAAATAGAAGTCCAGTTCTGTGGCTTAACCTTATCATGGCATTTTTTTTTCATAAAAAAAAAAAATGAAAACAGGAAATCTAGGCCCATTCTTTTTTATTGCTCCATCATCCTTATAGAGAAGCTTTTATCTTCATGCTTGTCAAATCATGGTGGCAAGATAGTTTCTCCTTCAGCTGTACTGTAGGCTGGAGAAAGAGAAAGGGACAAAAGGGGTGTCTATATTAGAAAAGCAAAAATATTCTCAAATGTCCCTAGTGGGTCATGCCTATATCTCAATGCCTACACTTATGGTACATGGCCACCCCTGGTGGGAAGGGAGTCAGGGAAGGTGAATGTTTGGAATATTTGTCTATACCAATACTAATATCTTTTGGACAACATTTAAATTCTAAATAATTGTAGGATCTATAGCCTAATATTTCTTTTTCTTTCTTTCTATTTAATTTTTTTTTTTTTTTTTTTTAGAGACAGAGTATTATGGTCTTGCTTTGTCACCCAGGCTGCAGTGCAGTAGTGTGATTTTAGCTCACTGCAGACTTGAACTTCTGGCTTCAAGTGATCCTCCTGCCATGGCCTCCCAAAGTGCTGAGATTATAGGTGTGAGCCATCACAGCCCGCCTTCAAATAACATTTTTTTTTTAATGCCCACATACTGATAGTAGAATACTGTCTTTAAGCTAACCCTGGAACATTCATTCAAGAAAATCTATTGTGTTTTTGTATGTCTCTGCTAGCCTTAATAACTAAAAGTCAGTATTTGACCCATGTGTGGTGACTCACCCCTATAATTCCAGTGCTTTGAGAGGCTGAGGTGGGAGGATCACTTGAGGCCAGAATTTTGAGAATAGTGAGATGCTTTCTCTACAAAAAATTAAAAATTAGCCAGGCGTGGTGATACTACCTGTAGTCTCAGCTACTGAGGAGGCTGAGATAGGAGGATTGCTTGGGACCAGGAGTTAGAGACTGCAGTGAGCTATGATTGCCCCACTACACTCCAGCCTGGGTAATACAGTCATACCCTGTCTCAAATAAATAAATACATACATAAATAAATAAAATAAATCTTTAATTTTTTTTAAATTCAGTATTTGATAGATTAATTTTTAAGGCCTTAAAATTATCACCTCTTAAGAAATATTTTTCTACATTTATAAAAATAATATATTTCTTAATTGTATTCTATCTTCTACTAAAATGCAAATCTTAGGTTCTCTGTATTTCTCAAAATCAGTCTTTAGTATTGATAATTAAGATGGACAGATTTTTTTAATGACATTTAGGTGGCAGGAAAAGAGTAAAGAGACTGAAAGATCTGTTTTAATGTTCGTCTAAGTGGTACTCAGATGAGAACACTGTACAATTTCTGAATGCAAATTTAATACTAATTCATATCTAATGTAATGCAGTATTACAGATTTACATCTAATTTCAAATCCTCTGTGAATTCAATTAGAATTAATTCTATCTCATCTTACACATCTTATTGAACACATTTTTCAAATATAATTCTGATCCTGTTGATTTGAAATAATTTGTGTTTCATAAACATTTACAGGCAAGGATGATAGGATATCAAATATACATCATGTGACACAGGGGGTTTAAATAAAATAAGATTTTCTCCAATCATAAAGGAAAACATGTAGCATCTTGCATATAAAAATTTTACCTTTATTTGCTTGCAGCTAAAGTATTTAGTAAGAAAGTATATATAGAAATTCAACCAAGAGAATTAAGCAAATAAGAATTTTAAAAATATAAGAAAACTCTGCAAAAGATAACATGTTCCATATGATACATGCACATATATAAATGTATAGTTTTAGAGATGTGCTATATGGACATATAAACATATGATGGTATTTTGAAGAAGCAGAACATTCTTTCAAAATGAAATCACTAAGCAACTCTGTTTTCTCTCCCAATGCCCCTTGAAATCTGCTCTAAAGGGTAATTCTTCTCTTCCCCTGAATAAAAAAAATCATGGTCAGTCTGCCATCACTATCTTAAACAATAAAAATCCTCCTGGTACTTTAGTTACTTAAACTGTTCCAGTTTTGAAACTGATAGATGTACCCAGAGCTATAATAAAACAAGTTTCATTCAAAATTAAAGCTTTTGCACTTGCCTAATCAGCCATGCTACAGAAGGCAGGCCTGTGGTATGAAACTAGGGCCTGTATAGATAGTCCTGTATTTTCCCAACTTACCTTTCTTCCTCTCCTCAATTGTTAATTTGCACTGTTTTTGACCACATACAGATTTAAGATCAGGCAGGCAAGAGATGTGAGGGCACAGGAAAGCTCCTGCTTGGTAGTACTTTTGTGAACTGGCATTGCTGCAGCCTGGGTTTGGCAGGTGTCAAAGCTGACACTTGGGCTTCTTTCCCTTGTAGAGTGTTTCAGTTCTTTGCAGGGTTCTTCAGACCATGCATTCCTCTCCCATTCTTTGCAAGGGATCCCTTGCCTGCACTTCACTGACAGTGATTTGAGTCTCAGCAGTCTCTCTCTCCTTAGATTGTTTCAGTTGGGATTCCACTGCCTTTTATGAATCCTTTGGACCAAATCCATTTGAGACGACTCCAGGCAAGCTTTCACCCACATATCTGTAGTCTGCACCTTCTGTATGTATCTTTGGGCTACTTTCAATTATAGTTTAAGTTACTTTTTAAAATAAACTATGTTGTTGTCATAACTGCTATTCTTCAGTTATATGCTATTCTTCAGATTTAATTAATAAAATCAAAATTAAAAGTAGAATCATAGTTTTTTAGTTTTGCAATCATGAAAACAAAACTTTAAAAAAAACTATTAACATCATACATAGTGGACAAATTTTGTCGATGTTGAAGACATTGGGGATCACCAGAATAAGCTAATATCCTTCTTTTACAGATGAATAAAGCAAAAAATCAATTTATTTAATAGCAAAAGTTGTTACTGGCCAGAGGCATAGCAAAGCCTTATTATATAATGCATTCAAAAGACCTTGGGGTCTGAAGTAAAACCTAAATGGCTTTGAGCCCTATCTCTACTATGTATTAGTTATAAAAAGTTGGCCAAGTTTAAAAGGTATGTAATTCTCAGTTTATTCTATGAAATGGGGATAATAATAGCTATAAGCAATTATATTATTTTAATGATTAAATGAAATGCAATTCATATTGCGTATGTTGCATAGTACTTCTAAATAATTTCTATTTTTATTTTCATTCTAACACTCATTAAATTTTAATTTTTTATTTTTATTATTATTATTCTGGTTTTAGAGACAAGGTCTTACTATGTTGCCCAGGCTGGAGTGCAGTAGTTATTCACAGGTGGGACTCACTACTGATCAGCATAGGAATTTTGAACTGCTAGGTGTCCAATTTGGGCTGGTTCAGCCCTCCTTAAGCAATCTGGTGGCCCTTGCTCCAGCGAGGTCACTATATTGATGCTGAACTTAGTGCAGACACCCAATAGGCATAGTGTACTACAGCCCAGAACTTTTGGGCTCAAGTCTCAATGTCAGCCTTCCAAGTAGCTGGGACCTCAGGTGTGTGCCACCATGCCCAGAAAATTATTAATTTTTATTATGGCATATTATGATGTTTTATTATTTTTTATTTTTATCACAATAAAATTACTATAATTTTATTATTATATATTTATATTATTTTTAAAATTATAGCTTCAGATATTTATTTTCTTTTTATTTCTGAAGTTAAAATAACATTTATGAACATATACATGTAAGTCATAAATATTACACTTTTTCAGGTTATTAAATTATTATAATGCAATAGTTAGCAAGTGTATATATGATACAATATTAAAATGGGAATCTTTGTTTTGTTATGCTATAAAAAACAAACTCTAAACTATTAAACAATGCTTTATTTTTTAGATTAAGCAAATAAACCAGTAAAAATGGGCTTCTACTTCTATTGAATTTACATTTAGGATTAGTAAAGCAAGTAGAGTAGCAATTTTAATGTAATGGGGGCCAGATAGATCATTAGAGAAAAGTACTCCATGTCCAGTGACATCCTGGGAGAAAACTCTAAGGATTAGGATATATAGTCACACAGCTTTTTATATTGCAAATCTTGATTATTTAGATCTTCATAACTCCTCATCTTCTGTGAGCAAGTTATCCATGCTGGTAGCAAAGCAATAGTCCAGCTATTGCTAAATGGAATCACCAGCATCATATTTGTAGCTGCTGTGTATTCATCCAAAGGGAAGACATTAGTATTGTTCCCACATAGATAGTGTCACTACTTCTTTCTTTGTTTATATCCCCTTTTAAATATGCATTTATTTCAAGATTCTGAATGCTTACTTTGATTTTTCCATGTGGGTAGAAGTGTTGGCAGGGTTAGAATGAGTTTTTTTTTTCCCCCTCCGATCTTATTTTTCTACTGCAACACAAATCCAAAACAACACTGAAAGGGTCTACTATAAAATATCTAGATCACAGCTCTAGATAATATCTCCCTCCAATATCTAGGATTCTAAGATACATTATGTTTATTAATGGAACCTATTTAGGATTGTTCTATTCAAGACTAATATTATTACTATCTAGGCCCACTGTATGTAGAAAACAAATATTTTCCTTCAAATATATGAAAATTAAAGGGAATTGTGATGTTAATTGGAAGCATTAGCATAAACTCATGGTTTTTGATATGTTTAAATGTATTTAATATATTACACATAAATACATTTGAAATATCTCTCTCCATATTTCCTTGCTCTGTCTACTGAAAAGGCCTCGATGCAATGGCCCACCAAGAGCAATATATAAAACAAATATCCAAATCTTGGTTTCTCAATATCATTTATCACTAAAAAGAACCAGGGCTTTTTGAAGGAAAGGGGCCAAATCTGGGACAATGTGATCATCAAAATAAATAATGTTAGTAGTAGATTCTAACCTACTAAATTAAATAAGAATCTAGGAGTCCAAACTGATATAAACTTTAAAAATAAATAAAGGGACTAATATTAAAGGGTCATGCATTTATGCATTAATTTAGTTTATTCAGTAAATTGTATCATGCCATGTACTACCAATGACTTCAAGAAGAACTTGTATGGTATAAGCCTCTCCCTGTCTATAGACAAAGCCTAGAATAAATGTCATTCACTTAGACACTGAGCAAGTGCCAACTGGAAATGCTGTGGGCAAAAATGAATAGCAAACAATGTTTGTGCCCCAACTATTAATATGTATTTCTAATTCTGCATGGTTATTAATATTTGAATATTATATCTGTCTTGTTTTAGTACAATGCTTTGTACTTGCTTTGCCAAAAGTCCATTATGGGATACTGATTAAATGGTCAGTAAACTGCATATGGCACCTTATCTACTAATTTATTACCTGAAAACTTATCAAGGAAGGTACCTGGGTAAATATGAAAGTTATCTGAAGGAAGCAGAATCTTTTGTGACCTTCTGTAAGGGCCTAATGTCTATTACATGAGTTATCACTTGAGGAACTATATTCATAACCAGTTACGCTAAGGCATTTTTTTGAATTTCAGAGTATTACCGAGATACACACACTGTGGTTACATAAATTGCCTTTGCACCACCCAAAAGCATGTCTCTCCTCCAGATAGCACACACATCTGTTAGGTGTGGATTTACCCATCCCCATCTCTCCTCTCTTACCTGCCCAACACCCTATGAATGTTACTTCCCATATGTGCACATCAGTGTTGATCAATTAGTATAAATTTAATGGTGAGTACATGTGGTGTTTGTTTTGCCATTCTTGTGATACTTAACTTAGAATAGTGGGCTCCAGCTCTATCCAGGATAATACAATAGGTAGTTCATCATTTTTTTCTACCCTGAAGCATTATTAATATTTCTTAATATTTACCCCCAAATTAGGAGGATATCGGGGTTTGTGGGGTTTGAAGCCTATACAATTTAGCAGGCCCTCTCTAAGAATAAGAATTCAAAATTAGGGATGGGGGTTGGGGGGGTAAACTCACAATTAAAGGACATGGTGTACATTGTGGAGGGGGAGGGAATGCCTCTAATCCTGGCTAGGGAGAGGCAATGATATAAAATGTAACCAAAATTTTTATACCCACATAATACCCTGAAATAAAAAGAAAAGTATTACGTTAGAACTCTCTTGAAGAAATTGCAAAAAAAAAAAAAAAAAGAATTCAAAATTATGAGCACAAAAATAAATATTCATTTAGAATAAGAACTGACATCACAACAAAGTACTGAAATTACACAAAAATTGTGGAAATTACAACAAATTTTAAAAAATAAATGCCACAAATGCCATAATCCAGAAAACCAGTATAATGCTATTTTATTAATTAACAACCTGGCACACTCCATTAATACCTTTTACCCTACACATTTTGGCTATGTAATCTTTGATAAACTCAATATATAACAATAATTTTACAATATTTTCTATAGAAAGAACAGAAAAATAATTTAATATTTCTTCAAATACCATTTAATAAAATATATTTTTCATTGTTAATACCTTAGAAAAAGTTTTTTTCAGCTTTGGAATTTGTTATTGAAAATGTCACTTAAATGTTTAGGATTGTTTTTTAAAATAACTTGAGAAAATTTCTATCAAGTTTCCTTTTTATTTGAAGTCATTACATTAAAACATTATTTCAAGTTTTGTGGTACAGTAAATAATCTTACATGCTCTTTGAAGCAAGTTTAACCAACCAATTTATAGATCACCTCATATCACCATGCTGACTGATGAACAAGGGGTTGGAGGAATATTCCTGGGAGCCATCTTGCTACACCAAGACAACTAGCCATAACCTAATACTATACAAAAGTGACTCTGACCCATGTAAATGTGTGTCTGTAAGCTTATATCAAATGTATTCAGACCTCTATTTACCTTTAGTCAGATCCTAAGGTCAGAGAGGAAACAGCAGTCTCAACAGATCAGGGTTAAAACTGTTTGATTTCACAAATGTTTCAAAACCTATGACTGCATGAACACATTGCTAAAGCCCTTCTCATGGTCATGGAAGGAGCCTGTGCAATGAGAGGTCCTGAAGCTTATGTTTTTTTAGGTTGTTTTTAACCTAGTGCCGCACATAGAGACCGGGACTAGGCTCTATTACCAGTAAATGTATCTCTGTTCATTTTTTCCAGGTGCTTTGTCTCTAAAAAGTAATGGAAGGGTTCAGTTCACCCACTCGATCATTTAGCAAATATCTCTCAAGCTCCTCTGGATGTAGCCCTGTTCTAGGTAATGGGAATAGAGCAGAGAACAGCAGAAGTCTCTGTTCCCAGAAAGCTTACATTCTAGGGGGAGAAGACAGATAAAAGGAAGAAATGTACATAGGTGATTGCAAATCATAATAAGTGTTCTTAAGAAAACAGGGTCATGGGAGACAATAGACTGGTGGAAGAGGCGAGGAAAGGGGCCATATTAGATAAGAATGTCTTTGTGAACTCTTCTGAGACCTACAGGAGGAGAACTCAGATGTGTGAGGATGTGAGGAAAGAATCTTCCAGGAAGAGGAAAGAGCAAATATTTGGATTGCCTGAGCGTCCAAAACAGAGGTACCACTGGAATACAGTCAGCATAGGAAATTCAGTGTCTATTCAGTTCTCATTACCTTGAATTTCTAATTCTTTATTCTTATAAAAAGCCCTTCAAAGGTATCTTTCACAGAAAATCTTTATTATTCATGTGTAGCTAAGTAGATATGAGAGAAGAGTTAAAGAAATTGTGTAAACTTGAGTGACTCTGTGCTAAGAGAAAGGAGTAAAGTGAAGAGAGAAAGAAGGAACTATCTTTAATTCTTTTCTTCTCCTGTTCCCTTGATCTTCTTGGCTTAGTTCATTGTGAAGGTAACTATAGCATTTCACTTATACAACTCCATAGAATTAGAAACCACCAGAGAGATGTTTCTAAGAGAACTTCCTGAATGTCCTCCCTTTATACGTATTATCTCAGCAGGTTTGACATTGAAAAGAGACCAATGGAAAAATCTCCTTGAAATTGAATCACTGTTCCTTCTTCCCAACTTTCTTCCCACATCTCCCATCATTTCTCCTCTTAGTTCCTCATCCAGCTAATCTGTTTCTGCCAGGCACTTAGGAGTTAGAGAAGCCCTTAGGTTCCAAGTTAATAACCCCCATTCTGGTAATTACAATGCAATGAATGTCTCAAACATAACTCTACTATTCTAACTTAAAGAGAAAAACAAACAGACCACACAAAGCATGCCATTATATTAAATCATGATTTTCATGAAGTAGTAACTGACTTTCAATGCCAATATATTTAAAAGTAGGCTGAAATTATATCACAACGTATGCTAAATGAAAATGTTTAACTGAAAGTTATTTGTCAAAAATTTCTCAATCCTTTCATGAGTATAGTCTGCATAAAATATGAATGATCATATTTAATTTACTATTTTATTGTTTTAAATGAAATAATGATAAACATTCTAGGGGTATTTATTTTTAACTAGAATAAATATGGAAAATTTTCTGAAAATAAATGCTACCTTCAGTAAATCATAACAAAATATATCATATTCCTTATTTTAACAATGATTTATTAAGTACTATACTTCTAATACCATGTACTATATAGTAGTAGTACTTTGTAATACTACTATACTAGACCATAGGTACCCAGAAATGAATTAATAATGTCTCTGACCTAAAGAAACTCACTAGTGATAAAAGCAGATGCATGAATTAGTAACTGCAAAGCAGTGTGTCAAATGCACAAGACAATGTCAGCAAAAGATTGAGCCATTCTACGGGCTGGTGGGCAGGAGACATTGAGAGGAGGCTTCCTAGAAGAGGGAATGCTTGATGTGGAGTTTAAGAGATGAGTTACAGTTTATCAGGCAGGAGGAATGAATGAGAATACTAAACAAAGAAAACAGTATATACAAAGTCACAGAGGCATGGATTAGCATGCTCCATGGTAGGAAGGAGGGGAAGAATTAAATTTTAAGCAGGGCCAAATTGTGGAAAGCCTTATAAACTAACCTAAGGGGATAGTATAATTGAATGTATAAATTAATGAAAGTGAAAATTACCTACTCTCTGACGAGCCAACTTCCCACCTCAGGGCCTAGATACTTCCTTTTTCCTGTGCCTTAAAAAGCATTTCCTCCAGATTTTTGTACAACTGGATACTGTTCATCACTCAAGTCTTGGCTTAAAAATCACTTGCTAGGAGAGGCGTTTCCCTACCATTCACTTAAAGTAGTACCACTCTACCTCATCCACTTCTTAACTTTCCATTTCCTTTGTTTGTATAGCTTCCAATATAGACAGAATAGAAACATACAATAAATACCAATTTTACAACTTTATGTATCACACTCTCATCCCTTGATTCTTGCAAATTAGACTGAGAAAATTGTGGAAATTGCTAAGCAACGTTTGGTGTAGTACAGACTCTAGGGATTTGTTAGTTGGCAACCTTCCCTTTATCCTGTAATGAACATATTTTTTTTCACTAGTAGCCATATGAGTATGACTAAAGCAAAAGAGACTCTTTCAGAGATATTTGCCTTTTATCTCAAAGGGAGAAAGCTCTAATACAACATTATCAGACAATATGATAAAACAGTGAAACATTTTGGAAAGAATGGAAAAGATGCTTCTAGCCCTTTAAATCATATCTCATATGCAAATCTTTCTACCCTGGAGGAGAGGCCTACATTTATCTCCAGAGAAAAGGACTGGGAAATAAATCTCTATTAGTATTGAGAACATTTAAACTTCTTTTATTTAGCTTTTCCTGCTAAAGTAGGAGCTTCAGGAAATATTTATATATAAACTGATATCCTTTAAAATATTTGGAGCAGGCCTAAAGATGTAATATATTTGTTATTCTTGCGGTCAGTAAAATATTTCAATGAGTCATGAAACTCTTGCAATCACATAAACAGACTAAATATATATTACCTTTTATCTCTTCAATTTTGATTTAAAAACCCCCAAACAGCTATTGTTACCAAATAAAGAAGCGTTTCCTTAGTTTTAGTTGTTATCAAGATATTGTTGATAATAGAAATAACATTATATTAATACTAAAAATATGTCCTTGAAATTTTATGATGAGAGTCCCTACACTATAAAAGACTTTAATATAGGCATACAATTTAACTAAAAGTCTAAACTAGATGAGATTCATTTATTTTATAGACCATATATAACTGGTAATTGATTAGTAGTTAATATTAACTATAGGTAAAAAATATTCATAATTGTACATAAGGGCATAGACTAAATTATATCACATTTATGTAAAATTTGGAATTGTATCACATTTATTTTTATAGCATATTTTTATTTACCAAATTTGTATATTAAACAAAATCGCATTATAAATTTATGATATTCAAATTGTGGTAATATTTAGATCATTAAATATGAAATGTCTGGTTTCAAATCAAAAGCGTAGTTTATTATATCTCAAACAAGAAGCAGTACAATTAATCAAAATATGCACCTAAACTATCCGCACAGTTTTGCCATCTTAACAGTAGCTTGTTTATGCCAGTAGTGAAGAAGCCCAGAGAATGAGTGGCAATGAAATCTTGGAAGGTGTTTTCCACAGCTTGTTGGGAACTGAATATTTTACCTTGCAAGAAGTGGTCCAAAGCCTAGAAGAAGTGGTAGTCAGTTGGTACAAAGTACAAGTCAGTTGGTACACTGACAAATATAGTGGATGACAGAGTTTCCAAGTCCAACAGCTGTAGTTTAAGCACCATTATTTGTGTGACATGTGGTCGAGCATTGTCTTACTGGCCTGTCTCTATTGACCAATCTCGGCTGCTTAATCACAAGAATCCTCCTCATTTCATCCAATTGGTTGCAGGAGACATCCAATGTAATCAATTGACCAGGTTTCATGAAGCTGTAGTGGATAATACCAGCACTGGACTACAAAACACCATTAGCTTTTTTTGATGAGTTTTTGGTTTTGCACTGTGTTTTGGCACTTAATATTTATCCAACCATTGTGCTGAACACTTGCAGTTGTGAAAAATAATCCATTTTTCATCACACGTAACAATAGGGTATAGAAATGCTTCGCCTTTATGTCACGACAGCAAATTAAGGCAAGCTTTATGACGATTTCTCTTCTGATGCTCATTTAATTCATGCAGAACCTATCCAACTTCTTTTCCTTGCCCATTTGTTTCAAATGATCCAATATTGTTGGAATAGTAATGTCAAACCTTGCTGCTAATCGGCGGAGATGGATTCCCTTCCACTCCAGTCTTCAGCTCATCAGTATCCACCTTGGTCTCAGGTCACTCAAGTGGCTTTTTCAAGATTAAAATCTCCAGAATGGAACTTCTCAAACCATTGATGTACTGTATGTTCATTAGCCACCTCCTTCTCAAACATTTCCTTGATATTTTGAGCTGTCTGTGCTGCACTGGTTCCATGATGGAACTCATATTCAAAAATAACATGCACTTTTTACTTATCCCTGGTTTCACAAAAATTGCTCCAAAAATTTTTGGAAGATAATCACAAGCCACAATGTATGTTTACAAGACTGAGGATGTATCTTCACAATGAAAATAAAACAAGTCTCAAAGTGAAGTGTCAGAAATATCGACTGTCAAACTTAGTACTTAAGGAAATCAGACATTTCATACTTTAAATATCTGACTGCTTGAGGGTTAGTGAATTATTAAAGGAAAAGCTCAGATGTTTTGAAAAAGGATCATGTGTGAGGCAATATGAAGCACAAATCCAATATGAGGCACCACTGGCAGAAGTTGACTGGATGAGCATATGAAATATTAGGAGTGCCCATGAAGGGAAGTAATAGTCTTATCATGTGCAGTGCAGGGCAGGCTGCATATGGAGAATGTATTAAAAGAACATTTGCAAACTGAGGTAGTATTTGAAGATATTATATAGAGAGATGGGGGCCTAGTCTTTGAGTGTTAATTGCTGGCATCACAGTGATGGCATTGGCATTAATACTTAATGATTAAGCTAACATGGATTCACAATGAACAATTCAGGCTTTATGAATAAAAATGTGAATTATTTTATTTCATTTGTTCTTTATGAACCTATGCTAGCATGTTACCAAATCTTTCTCTTGATGTCCTAATTTTTTTTTTGGTCTATAGTTTGTGAAGTTCATGTTCTTCCTCTTTGGAAAATTGTGACAGCTTTGCTTTTCACCCATCTTCTACTGACTCCCCTAATGTCCACTTTTCTTCAAAGATTACAGGCAATGGTTTCTTCAAACCCCCTGATTCTTTTATTGCCTTAGGACCAATTGAGAAAAGTTGGAAAACTACAATCCTCTAAAGACATTAAATGATTTACAATTATCCCATGACCTATTTTAAACTACGATTTTATCTTAAAGAATATTACCCTTTTTTTTCACTTTAAAAATTATTCTCTTCAATAGACAAAGTGGGAAACAATTGTCTCAGAACTTTACCACCTTTCCAGATGACAATCTTCTTGCTTTTCTTGACCTTTTAAAATACCTTTTCAAATTTGGAGTTTACTTTGCTAGTGTCAGTTGATTCTGAGCTTAATATAATAGACACATTTGACTCTTTCATATTCATTGATAGTTTTACATCTCACTGTTTCCTACTACTGTAGTTTTCTTCATTCATTCAGCCTCTGTGAGGAATACAAACATAAACCATGCTCTCAAAGAACTTACAGCCTAGAAGTGAGGCTGAGATATATCTAGAATGTTATAATACAAGTCAGGAAAAAATGTGATAAAAAGCTTCGGGTAGCACATCATAAGAGTTCAGTAGATAATATTACCTTTAGCTGATTATATATAAATAAAAAACTGGCTGGTCATGGTGGCTCACACATACAATCCTAGCACTTTGGGAGGCTGAGGCGAGAGGACTGCTTGAGGCCAGGAGTTCAAGACCAGCCTGAGCAAGAGCAAAATCAAGTCTCTATTATAAAAATAAAAAAAAAAAGAAAGAAAAAATTAGCTGAGCATGGTGGTGCATACTACTCAGGAGGCTGAGGCAAAAGGATTGCTTGAACCCAGGAGTTTGAGGTTGCAGTAGGCTATTATGATGCCACCGCACTGTAGCCCAGGTGACAGAGCGAAGCATGTCTCAAAAACAAAACAACAACAAAAAAACAAAACAAAACAAAAAACTTTTCTGTAAGAGCTTTATTTAAGCTAGGCTTCTAAACAGTCCCCTATCCAAGCAAATGTTTGGGCCTCAAGGAATCTATAAATTAGATGAAATTATATGTAATATTTGGAATATATATACATATATGTGTATATATACATATAATATTATATATGTATATTATATATGTATAATATATATGTATGTATGTATACATACATATATACATATGTATGTATATATGTAATACTGTAAATATATGTGTGTAACACAATATAATATTTTGGTAGGAAGAAAAGGGCGGAGTCACTAGTATTCATCATATTATGAGATATATCTATGGCACCCAAAATTGTTAAAAGCAAGGCATATCACACAAGAAAAGTTTGGAGGTTTTTCAAAATCATTAAAATGAGTATGATTAAAATTACATTTTTATTGCCACCAAATGTTCATTATCATTTTTGTTTCTCAATAATCTGGCTAAGCAAACATGATGAACTTTTCTTTGAATTTCTTAAAATATGCTTTCCAAAAGTCTAGAGAACACATCTGACTGTTCCTTACTATTTTGAAATATAGTATGTTCACTTTCTTCCCACAACCTCCTTTTCATCAAGAAATTTTTACACTATTTATAAAAATTAAGCCCAGGATAGTATTATTCCTTTGTTTGTTTTTTTACTTGCTTGGAATTGAAACTATTGTCATTTTAAATCAATAATAAAGTGATAAAAAATAGGCAGGATTAGAATATGGGCAGTAGACATATTAAACTATATATAAAGCATCTGAAATATGCTTTTAAATTTTTGATGGGAATTGATGGGAAACTGAAGGACTACACTGAGGAGATCTACAGAGAAAAAAAGATAAGATATACATTTGGAAAGCAGAGGAAGTAATAATATGAAAAAACAGAGGCATTTAGAAACAGAAAATAGATAAGTAGTGTTTCATAGAGTTTTCTATAAGGACACATACATAAAATATGGCAAGATGGTTTTAAAAGATTTAGAATTCACAAAGTAGTAAGTGATATAAATTGAACTAGTCACCTAATTTTTTTTAAAAAGGGAGGATAAATACAGCTACTTGATGGCATGAAATCAAAGTACCTGAACTTTTCAAATGTTTTTTTAAAAATCTAGTAAAGAAGGCCTAAAAGTACAAAAGGCATGAGAATGTCTTTTTGAGTTTAGAAGAATGTGAGTTGATGATGAAAGGCTGACACCTAATAAGGCACCTAATAAGTAGAATGCAAAACAATAAAAAAGAAATAAATTCAGATGATATTCAAACAGTATGACTATATAAGATTGCATAAAATGAGCACATTGACAGATCCAAAACAATATTATCCTGTTGCACTTTATGCATATGTTAAATACAATAAAAGCATCAAGAGCTCTTATTAAAGTATCCATTATCATTTATATAAAATATTGCAATGACTTTAAAGTTACAGAACAAAATTTTGTTTTCTTTCTTGAATTGGTCAAATTTCTCTACACTTTGTGAACTGCATAGTGAAGATGGAATAATAATTTAAACTATTTGCTACTGTAGTTCTCTTTCTCCATTCTGTATATTCAGTATGGCCCATGAATTTCATGCAGAAAGGTGTTTTGCAAGAACCAAAGTCACATGATTCAGAACTTTCTAACAACCAAAATGATCTAATACTCTCATAGATTTAAGTAGTCAAATTTTGCTTCATCCTCCCATTCCTCCCCGTATTTCCAGATCTTTTGCAGAAAAATTAATTGACAGTATTGTTGGAGAGTAAATTACTTAGTTGTAGAAAATTTGGACTGTATATTCCCTTCCAATACTGACCAATACTAAAAAATACTAAGATGGTTCTAAGAAATGCAGAAGCATAATGAATAAACATTAATTCTCAATTGAAGTGAAATAGTTCTAACCCTTTCATGCAATTTTAATTGATATAAAACTAAAAGATACCATCACCAAAATATTTGAGGTTTTGAGGTAAAGAGCATTAGCATTATAAATGCAATCTGATATGATACCAGATGAAATATGCAATTATTAGCATGTGTTTGGAGGTGTATAAGCACTTACATCTTCTTCTAACTGCAAAATGCCTGAATTTCTCAACATTAGATCTTCACATTGGAATAGTTTTCTTCACTGTTTTTTCTTATCTTCTTTACCCAGCAGAGGATGTTGTAAACTACAGTTCCATGTTTTTCTCTTATTGCATTTTCCACTCTGCTGCTTACAGCCAATGAGTAAAGGTTTCACAGTGTCCCTATGTATATCTCTGCAGTCGAAACTCTCTCCAGAACTTGGGCCGTCTTTCCAGTTACTGGACTTAAGCTGGGCACACACACAGAGTCATCTGGTTAAGCCAGAGATGCTGGCAACCACCAGATAAACATGCCAAATCCTCCTGTAACATTGTTTAGGCACAATTTGGGGAGAGAGCCTTATTTTATAGTAGTACAAATATGCATGAACCTACTACAGAGCAGAACATAAAATTCGTATGAATGTTTAGATGAAAACTGGAGACTTGAAATAAAATTGATTTTGGTGGTGTTAGGTGAGTATATCATTGTTAGAGGTATTTAAATAGAAAAGTCTGAGAGACATCCTACTGTGCTAAATATACCTACCTTATAAATATGGATTCGTATTTTTGTGTGAATATTGTTACAGATGTGAAGGAAATTTAATAATAGGAATGGCCATAGACAAACTATGAAGTAGATCAAGTTTGTCTCTCACAACTGTCATCACCACTGACACCATCTCTCAGATTCTGCCCAGATCCAGTGCTGTCCCCAACTCTTAAAGAATCTGGTTTCTTTTCTTAACCTCAGCTTTATGGAGACACATATTTTGTCCTTTCTTTATCAATATGTGCTCTTCTGCATTCCATTATCCTAAGATATTACTATGGGTGTAAAGAGATAAGCATTTAATGCTATAGATAATAATTTATATTAAGGTGGTAGTTATATAATAAAATTTTAGATGCCATCACCTTGGACATAACTTCCACTAGGCAAAATTCTACTGAGCTTTTACATCGTGCCAGACAATTTGCCAGGCACAGAAAACACAAAAATAAATAAGACATCAAAGATGAATAAGACTTATCCTTAGAAATCCCACCCATTCTTGCTGTGGAAGACAGATTAAAAAACAAGGAAGTGTCTTAGAAGTTGTGTTTCCACAAAGGGTACATGGAGGCGTAAAGGAGAGTTGTGTTGGTAGCAAGAGGAGTCAGAAAAGGCTTCTGAATGAAGGTGGCCCCTGGGATATGTCTTAGAATGTGAGCAGATTTAAACCAGACAGAGAAAGCATGTACTTCAGGCAAACACAGAACCATGACATGGCCCTGAAAAAAGGAAACCCTAAGCAGTTCAACCGCAGCTGAAGCAGAGGGTTGAAAGAGGAAGGGGAGATATAGGCCTGAGCCTTAGGTAGGACACCTGGGTCAGTGGCCACAGGCCCCAAACATCGTGGAAAATTGGCTCAAGGTCATATTTTTCATAGAGCTGGAAAACTGAACAAACCTGAGATTCATCACAACCATTTTCTTTCATCTTTAACAAGTTAGTCAAAGCCAACCAATCAACCAACAAATAATATATTTGTTTTATATCAGTAAGTCTGACAAGAAATTCTGTTTTATACTCCCCAGGAAAAAAATCAAATCTCTAGAATATATGCAATTTTTTTCTTCTTAAAGACAATATTCTCATCTTCTTCTTTGCTGTCCTCAATTTCCATACTGATAATTAATATCTTTAATTTTGATAGGATTTTATGGTAAATACATTTACATTTTATATGATGATCAAACAACTTTGTCATATATATTTTCACCCCCTTTTTTACAGATGAAGAAACAAGCTCTGAGCAGTTAAGTGACTTAGTCAAGGTTGCCCAAGTAAAGTCAGGATCTCAATTTCTGATTCCCAAAATAGTGTTCTCCCCAGGGTTCCCTTTACTCCAGTCAAGGTCCAGTCAGGAGACCAAAGCCACACCAAAATCTGAAGAGAAACCATTTAATTGAAAAAAAATATTAAGTAGGTAGTAAAACAGTATTGACTATTAAGAAAGGAAAAGATACCACTAAAGAATACAGAAATAGCTGCTGTAAGAAGTAGCTGCTACTTCAGGCTGTGGAAGAATTTAGAAGAACTTTCCCACTCACCCTCCACCCTACCAAGGCAGTCAGACCTCATTGGAATAATATGGCTGTGGCCCACTTGATGGTTAAGAAATCTGTTGAGGTGTCACACACTGGGCTCGTGAAGAAACCACCATCTACACTGCCAGTAAAACTTGCTAGGAAGCTGCCCGCTGACATACTAGTGAGACTCATTAAGAAGCCACACACTGGGGAACTGGCCAACTTTACTAGAGAGTATGTAGTATTGGTCTTTTGCACACCACTGTCCATAAAGCCACTCACTGACCACCATACCATAGGAGCAAGCAGAAAAAGCACTGAAACCAACAAGAGGAGGCTCTCCTTTTTGCAGTGTTCCTCTAACCTTCTGTTGACAAAGCCTGACATTAAGCTAACAGATCATAAAAAAAATGTTTGCAGATTCCAGCTCTGATATCACAATTTAAGGCAAAGAAGAGTGGATATGGAGCTGAGAAGCACTAAATTAATTGGCACATATCTCCATGACTCTCCGGGTTCTAGAGGGTAAACAGGATCTTATGCCAAACCCCTGTTCCATTTGTTTTGTTTTCCTAATTGCCCCTGAAAGAAAGAGCAGACCCAACCTTTGTGGACAGTCTTTAGTGAGAGCCAATATGACACACCATACATAGGTGTACAAGGTGAGAGTTCAATGCAGTGACTTGAGAGAAGGCCTGAAGCCAAATCACTTGGGTCTGAATGTTGGCTTCACCATTGACTAGATTGCAAAAATTCTTTCTTTTTTTTTTTTTTTTTTTTTGAGACAGAGTCTCGCTTTGTTGCCCAGGCCAGAGTGAGTGCCGTGGCGTCCTAGCTCACAGCAACCTCAAACTCCTGGGCTCGAGTGATCCTTCTGCCTCAGCCTCCCGGGTAGCTGGGACTACAGGCATGCGCCACCATGCCCGGCTAATTTTTTATATATATATCAGTTGGCCAATTAATTTCTTTCTACTTATAGTAGAGACGGGGTCTCACTCTTGCTCAGGCTGGTTTTGAACTCCTGACCTTGAGCAATCCGCCCGCCTCGGCCTCCCAAGAGCTAGGATTACAGGCGTGAGCCACAGCGCCCGGCCCAAAAATTCTTTCTTATATAACTCAGTCTCTTTGTTAGTAAACAAAGGAAATAGATAACAGTGCCTACTTTATTACTATGTCAGGAGAAATACATATATGTAAGGCCTATATAGTACAACGTCTAGCATGTAGTTAGAACTCGATAAATATTAGTATTTCCCATGCATGGTAGCTTGTAATTGGCGTCAAAAAAATACATATTCAGTTCTCACTATTTCCATTTAGCATCATATCTCCTTATGCTAAAACCCAACTTCTTTGGGTGAGACTGGGCTTTGCTACAAAGTCTTGCCTACTCCTAGGCACGGCCTGCAGCTCTGGCTTCTGATCCTGGCACTGCCCCTGGCTCACTGAATAATCCTCACTAGTCGCAGCCAACTCACTGGGGATCTGTTTTCTCAAGTAAAATAAGACACATGGTTAAACAAATCATCTATCTTTAAGATCTCTTCCAGTTCTGACTAAATTTGATCACCCCCATCTCTCCCAAATAGTGAGTTATACTTAAGAGGGAAAGGAAGGAAATTACCATTTTGAACGCCTACCCACCTGTGCCAGGCAAGCACTTTGCATGCTTTACCTGGTTTCATCCTTACCACATTCCTATCACATGAGTATTTTTAACCATATTTAACAAGTAAGAAAACTGAGGCTCTGAGAGGTCAAGCTGCTTACTCAAGGTCACTCTCTTGGTAAGCTGCAGCTCCTAGATTCAAACCTGGTCTTTCTGTTTGGGTCGACTAAACATTTTCAACTGCACTGCTTTCCTCCCACACCACCTTCATCTCAGACATTAAGAATCCTAACTGCTCAATGCTTTTCATGTTCTGCTTTAAAGAGATGAGTGGGTGTACAACTTTTTTTTGTCTGAAACGTATCATTTGAAAGTTAAGCAAATGAAATTCATTTACCAGTTAAAGGAATTAAAAAAAATCACTCCTAGTGTCTCACAGGAAATTAGCATTCCAATGAAAATCAGCAGCCCTCTTGTATCCTCGTGCTTCTGTCCTTAACTCTCCTCCAGGATGAAAACTTGGTGAAGGGAAAAGAACCCTGTTTGGGGGGCAGCGACCGAATTCCAGCCCGATTGTGCCGCTCTTTTCACCCTCGGAGCCTTCTTCCCTTTCTCTGTAGCAGTGGGTTGTTGGGCTAGGTCTTCCTCGTGTCTTCCCCAGGTGCAAGCCTGACTCCGGCGGTTTTCCCGGCCAGGGCGTGCCTCTGCCTTCCCTCCGCAGCTGGGTCCTGGGTTAAACTGACCATTTCTCTGAGAAGGCCGCTCACTGCAACCTCCCCCTCCAACACCCCCACTCCCAAAGCCCCTTTCTTCCCGCTTTTATTGAGGAAAAGTGAAGCCCCTTCCCCTGTGCCCTAGAATCGCCGCTCACCAGACAACCCCAGCCCTCGGCTAAGCTCCCGTCCCGCCGAGCGCGCGGGCGGGGCCGGCGCCGCCGCTTCACCTTCTCCCCGGAGTTAGAGTAACCGGCCTGCAGTTCTCCAACTTTCCCCTTCTCGGAGGGGAATTCTGAGAACTTTGCGAGGAACAAGTGATCGCATAAGTGACGAGATGAAACCTCTCTCCACATGAACTTGTCCCCTCAGCACGGCTTCCCGGCTCCTGGGCCTTCTCCCGCAATTCCACGCCGGACCCCCAACCCCAGCTCGTTCTCACGGCAGAATCTGGCGCCAAGAGGCTCCCCGCGCTCGAAATGTGGTACCAGACGCCAAGCGCGCCAACTGTCCCGGTCCCGCTATTTCTGTTCGGTCCGAGCCCACGTCTGAGGAAGTCGCGGCGTCCTCCTGGCACAGCAGCCTAGCGCACCGCTCGGCCGTGCTGAAGAAAGGTCCGCACCGGGCTCAAGGCCCTTCCTGCCGGCCTCCCCACGCCGGGCCTCGGCTCCCTCCTTCCCGGCTCCCGCCTCCTCCCGTAGGCTGCCAGGCGGACCCAGCCTGCCTCTCTCTCTGCCTTCACTACCGGGTCAAGCTGCGGAGGGAGGGAGCGAGACAGCGGCGAAACCCTCCCTGGCTCCCCAACCGGCGCGCGCGCCCCTCCTCCCTCGATAGCCTGCTCCCTCCTCCCCTGCCTCCTCCCCTTCTGCCAGTACAGTACAACTAGTACACACACACACACACACACACACGGACCCTGCCGCTGCCACTGCAGCTGCCATGGATATCAGCTAACAACACACACCCAGGCGCGCGCGCGCGCTCCCACTCGCACCACGCAGGAGTGGCCCCCGGCATCCCTACCCTCCTCCCCCACCCCCACTCCACCCGCTCACCACCTCGGCTACCGCTCGCTCCGGCTGCCGCCGACGCCGACGCCACCGCCACAGCTTCCTCTGCTGCGGGGCCACAGCCTTGAGTGTCATTCAAGGGACAGCACAACCTCACCCAAGCTCTCCTACCTCTGCCCAGCCGTCCCTCTCATCCTCCCCCTTCCTCGTCCACACTCCATCCAAAGAAGAGAGAAAGCACCGAATAGGGGGGAGGAGGAAGGCAAAGTCTGTTCTTTTCATCCCTTGGCCCCCTTGCTGCTCCATCCTCATTCTCTCACCACCGACCTCCCTACCCCAAAGGAGCCCTAGGAACTGAGGCGACCCACCCCACTGCCATGTCCAAAAGCTTGAAAAAGAAAAGCCACTGGACTAGCAAAGTCCATGAGAGTGTCATTGGCAGGAACCCGGAGGGCCAGCTGGGCTTTGAACTGAAGGGGGGCGCCGAGAATGGACAGTTCCCCTACCTGGGGGAGGTGAAGCCCGGCAAGGTGGTCTATGAGAGCGGCAGCAAGTTGGTGTCGGAGGAGCTGCTGCTGGAGGTGAACGAGACCCCCGTGGCGGGGCTCACCATCAGGGACGTGCTGGCCGTGATCAAACACTGCAAGGACCCCCTCAGGCTCAAGTGTGTCAAGCAAGGTGAGCGCAGCGCTGGCTCAGTGCTTTGCCAGGCGGCGGGACCGCTCGGGGCGCAGGGCAATGGAAGGGTGGGCGCGCGTGTGGAAAGGGGTGTGTTGCGCGACTGTGGGGTGGGGTCCAGAGAGGACCAGTGCAAGTGAGCTTTGCCGAAGATCCGACTGGGGGGCTAACGGGAGTGGTGGGCAGGTTGCCCTGTGGCGGGCAACTTTGTTTGAGCAGTTAGACCCTCCCCTTTGGAAGATGTTTGGCCTGGTCCGACCTCCTCAGAGATCCCGGGGCAAATTGAATGTGCGTCAGTGGCATCGCCCGCAGTGGATGAAGAGCTTTTGGGGAAGGACGGAAGGAAAGAAAGAGGGAGGGAGGGAGGAAGGGAGAAAAAAGAGGACGGAGCAACTTGAGGGTGCAGAGGCATCACCAGCAGGGCTGGGAAGAGCAGAGGGTGGTGGGGTGGGCGGAGAACTGCGTCCAGCGTTTCGGGAGCTGGCAAGAGACGCCCAGTTCCCCAGGCGTCCCCTAGGGATCCCTGAACCACTGGCTGGCGAGGAAGGGAAGGGGAAAATTGCTTTAGGCGCTTTGATGGGTCTTCTGTAACTTTTTCCCTGCCTCACTCCCCTGTCCCCCTCCCCCGCCCACGGTCGGTCGTGTCATGTGGGCATCGCGCGTCACGTGCGCACTGACTAACCCCGGCGCTCACCCCTAGCCAGCCCGCGGGAGGAGGCTCCGGAAGAAGGCGCGGCGCTAGGAGCGCTTTCCAGTGTTGGGGGGTCAGGAGGAGAGGAATGGTTCTCGGAGTGTACTTTCTCACGGGTTGCCCTCCTTGAGTGGAAGTCTTCTGTGGCAGGGCTCTACTCTGGCTCCAGATTTGGGGGGCGTGTTTCTGGGGAGGAGTTGGATGGAGATGCCAGGTGGTTATAACGCAGTCTCCCTCAGCTCCAACCTTTGATGAGCCTTAATTGAAGGCTGTGATGTGGATTTAGGGAGATTGGATGCAGAACTCTCTGTCTTTGCTTGAAAGAAAATTATGGTCCGGAAGGAGGAAATAAAGGATTTTGGATAGAGGACAATTTTAACTAGAATGAAATAGTGTATTTTTTGTTTTCCACAAGCCATTGCGTATTTTTTTTCTAGCTTACATGCACATTTGGTGTGCACTATGTATGTATGTATGTAGATGTGCTGCACATGTGTATTAGTCTAAGAGTTTGTTGTGTTACATTGTCCTGGCTGAAAGATGGAATTGAACATGCTATTGCTGGCATTTTGCCACTTAATCCTATTGCTTGATCAGCTACCAGGAAATGCTCTTAGGGAGATGTTCTGCGCTATAAAATTTTTCTCTAAAAAACTTGCTTAAAACCAAACAAGAGAAATGGAAGTCTCAGACAAAGTTTCTTAAATGTAAATTGCCATATAAGAAAGCAGTGTCATTGGGGATTCTTGAATATTAATAGCTGATGTCTTGAAATAGGCTAATGCGAACATTTACTTGTAAGTCAACATAGCTCAATACTGAATTAGGAATGCTGTGATACTGAAGAATATGAGTTAAGCAGGAAGGCAAATAGAGTATCTTGATGTTTTTCAAGCCTCAAACACAGGAATTCATGGCAACATATGTGATGATACTACCTTAAAGCTATAGATACAAATGTAAAGTTCTGGCTTTGGGCCCAAGAAATCTAGTACACAAGTAATGACCATGGTTTTGTTGGCAATAAACTTGGTATTTGTAATAGAAAGTGACTTCAAAGTTAATGTATTGTCCTGTAAATTGGACTAATAGTACTGTCTTACTAAGAGAAGTGATTGTCCTATTATAGTTTGCAATGACCACCACATCTTAAATGTTATATTCAATTCTAAGAACTACTTCCTGAGGTGGACCTTGGGAAAGTGTAACACTAGCAAGGAATAATAAATCCAGAAGAAAAAGAAAGGGAGATTACTGTATACTGTAGATATATTCTATGAAATTCAGTGGAAAGATTCAACTTGGAAAAGTAAGGAAATGAAATGTTATTAAATACTGAAAAGCTATCAAATAAGAAAAATAATTCTGACTCTCTTGTTATAGTCCACAGAACAAAACTAAGATGAATGTACTGAAAAAGTTAAAAAATTAAGCATTTTTATCTTTATTAAAAAGATGAACTTTCTAACATAGCTTCCTAAAAATCTGTGAGCAATGTTGCAAGTTGAGGCTGCTATCACAGTGAGTGTTTGTGAAAGGTCAAAATGACCATATGCCATTCATTCCTATATAAAATGGGGACCTGGGCTAGATATCATTTAAATCCTTCCATGATTTGATCTGAGGTGGTCTCTTATCACTCAACTTCTATATTAAGTTTTATTTAGAACATTGTTGCTTTTAGAACTCATAGAATAAATACATGTGAAGTGATATATTTAGGGAAAATCTCTTTCCATCTTATATTAATCCTCAGTTCTGGACTTCACTGGTTTGTTGATGATATATTCTTGTAATGATGTTCACAGAGCTTCCACAGGAACCTGATTCACATCCTGAATCACTATTGACTAAAAAATATATATATTTCTTTTACCTTTTGTGGAATAAGTACTCCTCTTCCATATTTTTTATTTTATGCTATTTTTTAATTGACAAATAATAATTGTTCAAATTCATGGGGTACATAATGTTTTAATATATTTCTACATATAGGTCAGATCATGGTAATTATCATATCTATCATCTCAAACATTTATCCTTTCTTTGTGTTGGGAACATTAAATTAAACATTATCCTCCGTCTAGGTATTTGAAATAGTATAATATGCTATTGTTAACTATAGTCATCCTACAGTGGTATAGAACACCAGCACTTATTCCTCCTATCTAGCTGTGATTTTTTAGCCTTTAACAAATGTCTCTCTGTCCTTCCCTTCCTCCTACCCTTCCCAGCTGTTAGTATCCTCTTATTCTTCTAAGTATAGTGATCCATATATACTCTTCTTTTGTTGAAATCATTTTCCTTGTCAATAGATAGGTTTATTTATCATTGTAAGTAAAGTGAAATTTTTAGAACTTTTAATATAGGGCCTGTGTGTCTTGGGTTTCAGTACAGATTTCATTTGCTGGAAAATTATTTAGAAACTCTTGGCTCAGTAGATATATTTCTGGAGAGCTAAACTTAAAAACTTCAATATGGTTTGTTTAGCAGTTATATTTTTAAAATATTAATGAAATTGATTTTTGAATATTCATTAACATATTGAGCATTACATGGAAACTACATGCATACCCATAGCTAAACTAAGGCAGATTTTTGTAAAGAAAAGGAGAGATTTGAATAATGAGGATATTGTTAAAAAGTGCACTGGATAAATTGCATTATTTACTCAATTTTTATTTGCTTGGCTAATTTTACATTATAGTCATCATAATTTTAAATTATCATAATTTTAAAAGAAGATGAGTTACTGGGATTTTAACACATGCTAGAGAAGATATATGTATCACAGTTTTTCTACAAGGTTTAAATATCTTTAAAATTGTTTTTAAAAGCTGTTTCATTAAATTCGGGGATTCCCTTTTTTAATTTAAGCTGTCTCCTTTTAATCCACACAATAATATACCATTTATAAAAAATACCATTTATTGTCACAATCCTTTTTTTGTAAATTATGACTTTTCTGTTTATAATAATAAACTCACCAAAGTATTTAATTCTAAATTGGCATTTCTCTTCTATGATCTCATAAATGCATCAGACCCAGTTGAAGAAAGTTACTTGTGTGATCTGTGCTGAGGTGCTAAAGGTTTTCTTTTTCTCTTTCTTTTTCTTTTTTTAAAAGTTTGACACTAAACTTCACAGCAGCCAGTTACATAGACCTTTGTGTCCTACATTCCTTGCACTATGGCTGCTAATTCATCTAATACCACATAGGGACCTACATAGCCTGGACTTATTTTCCCATTTAATATCTCACAATGGAAAAGAAAAGGAAAAAAAGTTTTCTAATTCTTCCCATGTGGAAGATGGGCCAAATAAGGCCTTTGAAATTCAGTTCTAGAGAAGATCTACATTGCTCTCCCTCCTACTGCTCCTTTCAAAGACACTTTCAAAGCAAAGTAGATCCACATTTGAGTCATGCTTTCTTCTTGATTGACTTCAGGCTAGTATAATAGAGTTAAACCTCTGTGCTTCTTTTTATTTGGAAAGGTAAAAACAAATTATGTCAAATTTTCTGCCAATAAAGATGGACTTTCCTCCATAGAAATGTGAGATTAATTTTATTGTTCAATAAACAATAAAATTGTTTAACATTTTGATCAGTTAATTATCTTATCAATAAAGTGTCTTTAAGGTTTTGGAACAAGGTTAATGAGGCAGTTCCCCTTGAGCATAATTTATGAGTGATGTCACTGTTGTTTTTTGGCAATATAGATGATTTAAATAATATGACCCTGAATGTTAAATATGACTATTTGCTTTTTTATATGTACTGTCTCTGCTCTTAACATTTACATTGTGAAATCTTTTGGCATGTTTATTATGCTTACATTCCTTTTTAGTTGCTTGTAACTCACACATTCACTTTCATAATAAGAAAAAAGTTTTTCATATTTGACATCTATGATTAATTGTAGGTTAAACAATGACTTTCAAATACATAGCAGATCCTGGCAGAGTCATTTCCCTCAGGAGGTGGGGTAGAGTAGTGGTTAAATATATAATCTCTTAAATAGACTGCCTGGGTCTGAGTCCTGAGTATGCCAGTTAGTGCTAGCCATAAAAAAAATGTATTTAACCTGGGGTGGTAGTAATGCTTCAAGACTATTACATAAGGTACGTATTTAAATCCATAATATCCTGAATTTAAACAGTAAATAAATCAATCAATCATGTAGTGTTTGGCAGATAATAAGCATTGTATAAACTTTAGTAAATGTTATTTTAAACATATTGATCATTTTGAGCTAGTGACATTATGAAATGTTTTTAACTTTTGAGATATTTTACTCTTAATTTCAATTAATTGGAAAATATTGAATTGTTTACTTTAGGCTTGACAAGCATAGAAATCCTATTAGAATTCATTAATTTACATTTGAGAATTTATCTATATTTCTTACTCATCGCTATACTTAGATATAAGTATCATGTTTTAAGGTGTAATTTTTACTTCTTAGCTAGAAATTAAGTACCTCAGAAAGAACAACAATAATAAAACATAATTCATAAGTGTTCATAGTCAACAGTGTATAATAAGGAAAAAATGCATCACTTCAACAAGAATACTTCGCATTTGTGAGAATGATAGTAGCTCAATATAAATTTCTATTTAATACTGTTACAAGATGAAGCAAACAACATTTCCACTACTAGCACCTCAATGATTTTAACATTTTAGTTGAATGAGTCCCATCTTACAATTCAATAGAACAGTTTGCTTTGAAGTTCTAGGGTCCAATATTAATTTCTAAAATCGTTCTTAGCTACAATATGGCTATTTATCATAAGAAGCACAAAACAAGGTCTTACAACTTTCTTTTTAAAATTATTTATTCCATTCAGTTCTCAGCTCTTCTGTCTCCAGTAAGTATTGATGCTATATTTCCTTTTATAAAAGTAATTATGCTTTATAGAGAATTTAGTAGTATGTTCATAATTACTGAATTCACGTTGTTAATTAACGACTTGTTTAGAGATATACATCTGCTAAAACTATCGTACAATCCTCATATTCTTGTAGAGAATTAATAAAAATTGTTTTCATTATTGCACTCATTGACACTTTATGAACTATTTTTAAAAGGATTCCATTTTGAGATTAACTTTTTTAAAACTTTAAAAAATTGTGTTACTTTTACCATATAGTGACAGAAGGAGAAAGAAGCCTGTAAAGTAAAATATATCTTGTCTATGCTGATTTTTTTAATGACAAAATTTGTAGAAGAAATTTTATCAAACTCTTAACTTTCTTTAGTGAAAAACATGCATATAACATCAGGAATTTTTCCATAAATACCCATGGATTATATTAAGTGACTCTGAAATGAAGTAGAAAGAAGCAAGACTATTTAATTTAAAAAAACAAAATGTTTTATTTTTTAAATTTATTTTATATATTACATTGTGATTGAAGAGTTTTCTTAAAACATAAGCTTCTCAAATGCTACATTGAATTATTTATATTGTCATGGATCAAGGGTAACACAAAAACTGTTTACACCTTACATATCACTTAACTGATCATAAAGAGTGTCTGAAAAATATTAAGTGCAAAAACCAACTTTATATATATTTAACATTTTTTATTTTATGTGTGAGTATTGTTGTTTAGCCTAATATTTTGTGTTGATGTGCACAGGAAGGTATATACTTAGCTGGAACACATATATGACTACAAGGATAACAAGGGCTGTAGAAACGCACAGATTAATCTAGCAGTATACTTTAAACTTGTCAAAATCTGATTAGCTAAATTATAAGCATCAGCAAGTTTCAGAGATATGAAATGTCCAGTGTTGCATCTGTGAAGCATTTTGATCTGTAAACACTAGTTTGTCTTTTTCTGCAGTCTATGCTGTAAGGATGTTAAAGCAACTCTTTACTAGACAAAGTTTTTTCAAAATATAGCAAGTCTTTAGTCTTAGATGGTCTCTAAATCCTTCCAAAAGTCTTGGCTTATTTCCCAAAGCACCCTGAACATGAATAACTGTAATCTTGCCTTCCTAGCAAATTAGACATTTAGGGGGTGGCCATTTTGTTGTAGTAAGGTCTAAATAGACAGAAGGAAGTTGATCCCCCCACTGGAAGAGGAATGTTCTCAGAGGTGCTCTAATTTATCTGTAGTTAAAATTCTGAAACCCTCTTTCTTAGTGTTTCTTCTGAAACATAATCTATAGCTGTATCTCCTTTTCCTCTTTGGTTGAAAGTACCTATGCTTTGTTCTTCTTCAGTTGTGTGTAGAAGTCACATTAGTGATAGAAGTCACAGTGTGATAGAAATCATTAGTGTGTAGAAGTCACAAATTTGCTCTTCTTTGGATACATGGAATACACACACAGGCACACATATGTGCATGTGCACATGTACACATGCACATGTTTTTCAAACACCAAGTTTCAGTGCCAGTTTTAAATCAATAATCTCAGGAAGGCATTTATGCATGTGAGAATACAGTTTTATTTTAAGGAAAATGGTTACATAAAGGTATTCCATGTGTGACAAATCTAGCTGAAAAGCTTACATACTCCCCATAATTTTCAACTATGAATGATAATTTTTACCCTTATTAGCTCTGATAATGGGAGACCATAAAGACATAATGAAATTAAGTACCTAAATTATTTCTGTATTTCATATGTATTAGTTGTTAAGAATTGATTTTTAAAAGTCTGATTTAAAAATTTGGATTTTGGTCATTTTTATTTGTATCACCAAGTGGCTGGTTACACAATGCACAAGATAATGTCCTAATGTTTTAATGCACATGATAATGTCCTAATATTAGTGTTAAAAAAGAAGGAGAAGGGATGAGGCACATGCTTATTTATGAACTGAATGACATATTTGCAGAATGCTTTAAATTTATATTTGTTTAGATGTCTTAAGAGTAAAATGAGAGACCTGGATTCAATAATATGAATATATTGTATATTGCAATTCTAAAGAAGTATCATTTAAAAATTAGTTAAATTATGCCTAACATAAGTGTTTAGCTAAAATACAGATACTGGCATTGCTTTATTGAGAAGTTAAAAATGTAAGGAAAAACTAAAACCAAGTTTGATTAGAAAGGATCCTAAGAGATTTTACTATGAAATGAAGAATATAATACTTTGAATTATATTAATGTTGTAAGTTAAAACCAAGAAAACTTTATGTCAAAGTAATTCACTATGGACTGAATACTGTATTTGAGTTTGTAAAGTGCAAATATTCCATAAATAAAAAATAAAACTATATAAAATTAATATCTTTGATAGCTCAAACAATATGCAAAGCTGCTACTATGAATTAAGAAAATACCCTTTTACATTCATATCCTAAATCTCTCTTTTAAAATTAACTGGAAAGTCTTCACTAATGTGTAGACTGTCCTGACACTCTATTCTTGGGGAAATTGACTCTTTTAGCATTGACTAAGGAGATGCTTTATTTCAGTTGAATATATTTTCAGATAGAACTTAGAAAGCCACAGTTATTAAAGAAACTGAGTTGTCTACCTAGAATGTATTTCTTCTCCTCCAGTGCCACTTACCTACTATTAAAATGGCAGTTATGTTCAAGTAGTTGAATGTTGACATACTGATAAGTGTTTCATATCAATTTGACCTCAGTCCAAGGGGATGAACCTAGGCAAGTTTATACCAAGTTAGATAATTCCATCTCTTCACCAGTGATTAATTAGGAAATGGCTTATAACCCAGTTGTAAGTAATGAAAATAAGATGAATTCCTTTTGGGATTTTCTAAATTTCTTAGTTTCTCGAATAAGTTCTAAGAAAGAACTATTCACTTCTCTGTCTATGAAAGTTGTTCCAAGTGGAGAGGATGCCTAAAGCAACCGTAGCCATGTTGTGATCATGAAGAGAGCTAGCCAAAAAGTGGAGGATGGCAGAATAGGATGATAAAAAGTCATTGGCTCCTTGATGAACTGCTGAAATAATAAACCTAGAACTATCCCTATCTCTGGTCTTCTTGTTATTGAGATACAGTAAACAAAATATTTAAGCCATTTAGATTGGGTTTTCTGTTACTTGCAGCCAAAATTATTGTGATTTATATAACTTAAATTGATATAAAATAGATTTTTCATTCCTATTTTATTGTTTTTGAAGAGCATTGGTAAAATTTTCTTTCAAAAATAGGAATAATTTTGGCGAATAAATCAAGATGTATTTTCCAGTTGCATAAGCTCAGTGAAATTCTAGGTATGTCTCCATTACCTCATTGAATTGTGCTTTGGTAGGACTTCTGCTTTAAATTCCAGACACCTTTTTACCATTTTGAAGAAAACATGTAGGAACACCAATTCCTTTTAACATTATTCAAAATAGAACATAATCAAGAAAGAAAATCAGCTACAAAAATATACCAACAACGCATGCTGAAACCAGCTTGAAATATTTTTTGAATTATATAGTGTTTACAAATGTCTGTGCCATTGATCCAGGAGTGCATGCAATTATAAACTGACTCATCAAAATGTTCTAACTATATTTTTTCCTGGGCTAGAATTCATTTACTCATTATTCAACAAACACTTATTAGTAACCTACTCTCTGGCAGGCACTGAGCTAGAAGACTGGTAATAGAAAAATGAATAAAATTCCTGTAAGACATCATCTATACTCTCAAGTATTTCAACCTGTGGTATGTCTTGTGTGACCTAAGTTAAAATTCATTAGGTACAACTATGATATATCAGTAAAAAAAACATGTCATTAGGTTCTTACCATCTATTAAAGACATCCTCCGTGATGTAATGATAATTAAAGGTAAGAAAACCAAATGTCTTGGAGAAGAAATATGAGCTAGGAGTTCTTAGTATTCTACATAATGGATTGCAGTTCAAGTAATTTCATAAACTCTGTATGTTTATATTTTTATGTTGTGCTTATGTTTCAGGCACTGTGCTAGATAGTGACAGTAGAAAGGTGCATAAATCTTAGTCCTACCCCATGAATTTCACAGTGCAGTGTAATAGTTAAAATATAAAGCACTGAAGACAAACAGGTTTGGATTTCAGTCATAGCTGTGCCCCATACTGGATGCAAATTGCAAACATCATTTTATATCTCTACACATCAGTTCCATTCTTTGTAAAATAGGTAATATTAATATTATTATTGTCAGTAGTAGTAGTAGAGACAGGGTCTTGCTCTGTTGCCCAGGCTAGAGTGCACAGGTGTCGTCATAGCTCACTGCAACTTCAAACTCCTGGGCTCAAGCAATCCTTTTGCCTCAGCCTCCTGAGTAGCAGGGACTACAGGTGCACATCAACCTGCCTGACTACATTTTGTATTTATTGTAGAGACAGGGGTCCTGCTGTGTTGGTAGGCTGGTCTTGAACTCCTGGCCTTAAGCAATCCTCCAGCCTCGGGCTCCTAAAGTGCTGGGATTTCAGGCATAAGCTACCATGCTGGGCCTAAAATATATATTATTAAAGAATCTACTTCATAAATGTGTTATGAAGAAAAAATGTTAAAATGACTACAACATGCTTATCCCAGAGCCTAGAATATAGTATAGCTTCGATAACTGTTTGCTATTATTATAATTATCATGTATAATTGGTAGCGCTTGCATTATATATTAATATTCTTTTTAGTTAGTAATTAGAATGAGAATTTTCAATACAATAAATGTTCCAAAAGACCTGTGCCTAGCAGAAGGCCACTAGTCTGTGCTTATGTTTTAAGCCTGCTGTCCTCATTGTCAGCATGGACTGGCCTGCCAGGAACCGCCTGCAAAGCAGGAGGTGAGGGGTGGGCAAGGGAGCAAAGCCCCACCTGCACCCACTGCACTTCCCATGGCTCACATCACTGCTGAGCCCCACTCCTAGTCAGATCAGTAGCAGCATCAGACCCTCATAGGAGTGCAAACCCCACTGCAAACTGCATATGCAAGGCATCCAGGGATCCCTGCTCCCCATAAGAATCCAATGTCTGGTGATCTGAGGTGGCCACATCCCCTGCCCCGCTGCCCTTCGGCCTTTGGTGGAAAAACTGTCTTCCGTGGAAGACCGCAGAAGCGGTCCCTGTTGTCAAAAAGTTTGGGGACTGCTGTTTTAAGCAACATTTAATGTAGGAAAGAATACTTAAGTAAGTGATCAGGTAAGGAGGTAGGGGGATTTTCCCAGAGTAAAAGTACTTAGGCACTGATATAGAGTCAAGGACTGTGACAAAGAATTTGTGGAATTTAATGTAGAAAGTAGTAAAAGATTAGTTTGGGAATTACATGTGGGACAAGTAATCATATAGAACTGAGTGATGAGCCACTGAAAATTATTGTTATTATTAATACCAAACATTTATGCAGTGCTTAATATAAGTCAGGAGTGTTCTATACACCTTAAATATATGTTAACTTATTGAATCTTCATAATATCCTATAAGATGGGTACTATCATTAACTTCATTTTGAAAATGAGGAAACTACAGGCTAGAGAGATTAGGAAACTTGCGCAAAGCCAGAGGCCAGCCACAAACCCAGTCACTTCTCTGAACCACTATGCTTGCTTGCCTTTCAGTGTTTGAAAGATTTTAAGAGCAGAATTGGCAAGGTCATATTTGTCCAGTGTTTTCCCCCAGTGAGGAAAATCATAGACAACATTTCATGGAACACATTTAGGCAATGAAGAGGCGTAATTAAAGGAGGATGAAGGTACAACAAGAAGGACATTTAGGAGGTTACATAATTATCAAGAGGAGCAGTTTTGAGGTCATGAACTATAACAATGGTGGAGGAATGGGGAATAGATGACTGAGTAAAGAAATATGTAAATGGAAAAATTGTTAGCATATGTGATCAAATACAGAAAAAAAGAAAGGAATTTTGCTCAACTTTCTGTTTTCTGCTGGGTGGTGCCAATTATTAAAATGGAGACTAGAGGCGAGAACCATATTTCAATAGAAGGTAATTCCACCTGGGATATATTTAACTTGAGGTTCCTGGTAATAGGCATCTGACTATCCCAGTCTTGAAGTCAGAATAGTGTTGGGGACAGAATGTATAGATTAGGGAATATGAGATTATCCAACAAGAGCATGTAAAGAAAAAAAGAAAATGAACAAACATGCTATGACATTCGAATTTGAGAAAAAGCCAACAGATCCCAGGAAGGAAACTAAGACTATACTAAGAGCAAAACAATATTAAGTGAGTGATCAGCACTGCCAAACACAGCTGAAATGGTCAGAAATATGAGGTCTGGAATGTTTCCATTGCATTTGGCAAAAATGGAGGTTACCTTTATTTTGTGCCATTTTAGTGGAATAGATGGCACAGAAAGAGCAGATGCCACAGGGTTGAGGAGTGAATAGGAAGTGAAAAAATAAGAGTGTGTATGCATACTACTCTTTCAGGAAACTTCCTTGTTAGTAAAGTATAATGGACAGATGCTCTATAGGGGATTTGTGGTTAAGAGGGGTAAGGGTGTGTGTGTATGTTTGTGTGTGTGTGTGTGTTATGATGGAAGAGACTTCAGCTTGGATTTCTGTATTGTCATATAAATATACTTCATCCCATCAATATTAAAACATTCTAACACATTTGATACTTTGATTAATTAAATAAATATTCATCACTTTTTTGTTTTATGCCATGCTAAAGGTGGGCCCTGACATTAAAACAATAATAATGGTCAGACCTTACCCTCCAAGAATGCAGAGTAGGAGGAAAGACAATCATGTACAAAGCTAACCTTAATATACTGTGTTTAGTGTGATGGTACAAAAATAAACATACTGCCTTTAGAGCACAAAGAAGGAAGAGGAAGAAGCAGAGAGATATAATATAAAGAATGTGCATCTTGGAGTGTGAAGACTTAATTAGATTTCAGTCCCAAGTCCATTGCTATCACTGCTTTGTGGTGAGTTTTTTTCTGAGCCTCAGTCTCCTCATGTTATGTGGTGGTTGTTAGAGTTCTATCAGGGAAGGCCTTAACAAAACCCCTAAAGATTATGGACATTTATCTGTAGGTCAGTAAAGCCACTGGGGTTTGAACAAGGGAGAGACGTAATAAAAGTGGTTGAGTTTTTTGTTCTTTTTTGTTTTGGAGGGTTTTTTGTTTGTTTGTTTGTTTGTTTAGCGGGGGAGCTACAGACAGGGAGAAAATGTGGTTTGAGTTACGTATGGAAGGGAGAAGAAACTGAGAACAAGGCCTAACGTCTAGCATCAGTACTGGGAATGGAGGGAGGGTGTGAATTTGAGAGTTATTTTAGAGGCAGGTGAATAAGAATTTATATCCCACTGAATGGAGATGATGGTGAAGGGATACAAGAGGCAAAGATGAGTCTAAGTTTTCTGACTTGGGGGTGGGTCTCCTAAGTTTTCTGACTTGGGAGTAAATGGAGATGCCATTAACTACAGAGATTAAGATTTAATCTATAGGCGAAATGGCTTTAGGCTGTTCTAGAAAAAGAAAATTGCCTTCTTTAAGAACTGCAGAAGACGTAGCATGTTACTTTCAGAATATTGTGACTCTTAGTGCATAAGTAATGTGATGGTATTCATAAGATAGTTATCACTAATCTTTTACTTAAAGCAATTTAGACAAGGCATTGGTATTAGGAATAGTAGGTTAACAGAATTAAGTTATAAATACCTATTCTATGTTTTTGGCAGATTTTATTATTTTATTTTGCTACAATTGATATTACATAAATAACAGAGAGTGTGGAGATAAATGAGTGCCTGGTAGTATAATGTGTTTGAGGTGCCTGGCAGAGGGCATGTTTCTGATGTTCAAACGTGGCTGGTTACATATGTCTAGAGTTCACAGAATTGTTGGACCTGCAGTTTGGAGAGTTGAGATCCATTGTTTTTATGTTAATAGCTGTAGCCCTGCAGAGAGCTATGGTCCCTTTAGAGAGAGCACTGAGAATCAGAAGAGGCCAAGGGTAGAAATTTGAGGAATGCCTATATTTAGCAGGCCTGCACATATATTCTTCTTTACTTAGTATTTCTAATGGGAGCAGTGGGGGCTAGGGTGGGGATGGGGAGACATCTGTAATATTATGCAAATCAATTTTCATATATTGGGTTAATATGTAACATATAAGATAGATTCATCATATATATTTAATACTAATTTATATCTTTGAAGCACTGAAGATAACATTTCTATTCTATTAGCAAGTCAAATCAAACAGTAATAACAAGAATTCTTTCTTCAGCAATGCTGCCTTTATCAATTGTATGTTTTTGGTCTTAATTCAAAGGTCACAGAAGATAAATAGTACACTGCTTTTTGATTCTGTGAGGTGCTATCATAAGACCAATCTCCTTGACCATTGCTGTGATGTTCTAGGCTATATTTGGAGTAAATCTTGAAAATGCAAACTCTTCTCTAAGTTTTACTAGGAATTCTTCATTGAGACTATGTTTGTAATGAATTACCTTCTTCTGACATGTAAAATTATTCAAATATTTCCATATGGCCATAATTAGAATATACATCTTTTTGAAAACTCAGTTTACTATGTACATCAACTGTGCTGTACAATTTGAAGACATACAATTTCAATTTTAAAAGAAAAAAAAAACTTCTTTTTTATAGGTAGCTTCTCTAGTTCAGGGGCCCAAAAATGAACTGTGGGACATTTTAAACTGATGTGTTATATAATTATGTTTTAAATTAAAAGAATGGCATTTATGTGTCAAGGTTTGAAAATTCTGTTATTTTATCCTGAATTGGTAAGTGAGGATTAGATCCAGATTCTCCTGATTCTTAATATCCAAAAAAAGTACTTATTTTAATTTGCTATACCAATAGTTTGCCAATGAAGTTATCAAATACGTTACTTAAACTAGACCTGGAACTCAACAAGGGCAGGCAGAATCTCAGCTATATTTGTTTCCCTAGTACCTGGAATGATGTCTGAAAATATATAGAATGCTTTGAAAATATTCATTGAGTGCATGAATGACAAAGGTCCTCTTTCTTTGTAATACTTGACTTAATGAGACATATTATATGAGGGTTCTCCAATGAAACAGAACCAGTAGAGGAGATAGGTAGATAGACATTTATTATAAAGAATTGGCTCATGCAGTTATGAAGGCTAACAAGCCCCAAGATCTGTAGGATAAATCAAGAGACTCAAGAGAGCTGATGCTATGTTCCAGTCCAAAGGTTGGTAGGCTTGAGAGCCAGGAAGAGCTGATGTTTCAGTTTGAGTCTATGGGCAAGGGGGGGGGGGGGAATCAATGTTGCAGTTTGAAGACAAACAGACAGGAAAAAGTCTCCATTATTACTGGGAGGTCAGCCTTTTTATTCTATTTAGGCCTTCAGCTAATTGGATGAGGCCCACCACATTAGGGATGGCAAATTGCTCTTTTTGTTGTACCAATATAAATGCTAATTTCATCCTAATACCCAGAATAATGCTGGACCAAATATCCGGGTACCCTGTAGCCCAGTAAGTTGACACATATAATTAATCATCACACACATTAAGAATCTTTGTTCATAATTTAAAAACATTGTAAGTACAGTTATTTTAGCCTACAGCTACATCTTTGAAAAATATTTTAAAACAATTCAAATAATTTGTTTTTGAATATACTTAGAGCTCACTATATTATGCTGTGGCACATTTTGGCAGTGCTATCACTACTTACCTTATCAGTTATGAGACTCATTTTGCATAAAATATTTTAGTTTTCTAAAATAGAGCATAATAAGATCCTATTTTTTTCTGAAAGTCACTTTTGCTTATAATTAATCTAAATTATGATTTTCCCCAGTTTATTGATTATATTCTTTTGTCCTTACACTGAAACCATTGTGAAAAGATATCTGTTTCTGTTTAATTTAAAAGTTGTATGTTGAATAGTTTAGCAGTAGGTAACCTGTGCTTACTGTGATTGAAAATAGTATAATCCCTGTGAAAAGCCAGGTTGCTGAGTCAGTTATTTGTCAACATCCAAGAAAGTTTGCCTACTAATGATGGAGCCAGGATAACATTTCCAGAGGCCTCCAGTATCAAAAGGAACCTATAAGTTTAGTTAGAATAAGAGATTTTATTTATTGGCAGAATTGAATTAAATTGGCTCTTTTACTCCAGAAGAGAGGTTTTCATCTAGGTTAAGAATTGTTTCAGGCTGTTTTAGAAAGAAAATTGTTCTATTTGAGAACTAAGGAAAATGTAGAGATAGTAGATTCAGTAGTTCATAATAAGTTAGTAATAAAATAGTATTCATGTGCTGTCCCTTTAAAAATACCTTTAAATTGTCTGAATGATCAGAAATAAGAGCTTATCTAGTCAAGGAAAATCATAGTACCCATTTTTGTATTAAAATTTTTTCTTGTTTTTTTGTTCTACTTGATATTTTGATGTGTTTGGTTGATAGGCAAATAAACTGATTTTGTTATGTTTTATATTTTCATGTGGCATTCTTTAAATTTATTAATGTTGAACTTGAAAGTTCATGTGTAATATGCCCTGCAATGTAAACATTGCTGAATTTACTTTATGAGACTAATACAAAATATTTAGGAATAATCATAACACCTAGTCTGTACAGATGACTTACTATATTCCAGGCACATGTAATGTCTCATTTGACTAATCAATTAATCATGTTGTCTGAAAGGCTGCAAATAAGAAACAATTATTTTGCTCTCATCTACTCTTGCCTTGAAGGGCACTCTATTGGACCTCACTGGTTCACCTCCAGACAGCATGTTGGCCCACTTTATAACTATTTATAAACTTTATAACTCTATAACTGTGTATCAGAATAGTCTCAATTTCAGGTATGAAACAAAAATGAAGTCTGTTCCAAATACAAACTTTAACCTTGCATCCAGTTTAAAGATTCTTCCATATTTTGGGCTCAGTCTTGATTAAGAATTCTGGAAATCCGTCATGAGGACAGTTAGTGTGCTCTGTTTCTTGGCTCTGTTTGGTCCACCTCCTCCCACCCCCCACCTTGTCCTGTGTCCTCTAAGGTTAGGACAAGAGAAGAGGAGGAATGGGCATAAAGAAGCAAAGGATTCCGTTCTTTTTAATCTGTTCATATGTATCTTCTGTTACGTCAGGCACCCAGATGCTGGTTTTCTCTTATGGATCATATTGGTATGTTCTTTAAAGACACTCCAGCTTCCTTAT
This sequence comes from Microcebus murinus, assembly GCF_040939455.1. Taxonomy (NCBI): domain Eukaryota; kingdom Metazoa; phylum Chordata; class Mammalia; order Primates; family Cheirogaleidae; genus Microcebus; species Microcebus murinus. The sequence goes on from NC_134112.1 coordinate 57,610,986, forward strand.
CACCTTTTCCACACCCCGTTGTGTCTGTTTCAGCATTTCTTGACAGGGGCAATGGACTCTAAACCTGACCATTTATAATTCCACTGTAAATTCCTTCCCATTGCATTTTACCACCAGGATCTGTCTGTTGCTCTCCCCATGACCCAGCAGGCTGCTCTTTTAGTCAGCATCTTTTCAAGAGAACTTTTAGTTGCTTTCTTCTGAGATGTCTAGTTTGCCATGGAAAACCTCATGCGTCCTTGATGCATCATGTAGTGGAAATTCAGCCACATTCTTGCCTAAATATCATAACCAGCTCTACTTGGGCTCCCACCTTTAGAATTCTGCCAAAAAGTAGGCATAAGTTCCAATCTTTATGAATATCCCTCAGGATCATGGAAAACTTTTCAAATTCTACCAAGAACTCTCTCATCCTTAGCTTGTGGGTATCAGCATGGGGCAACTATAACTGTTTCAAAAGTTTAACAAGCAGCTGATCAAGAGTGACCTTGTGAGTGACTACTTCCTGTGTTCAGCATGCCCCTTTCCTCTGGGAGCTAAAGGTGAAATGACACTCCATTGTCTCTTAAGATTCCCTTCAAGGCATCTTTTTCATATGCTCTTTTTTCAAATATTTAGTCTTCCTACCTAGAATATTGGTAGTGATGATCTCTGAACTGGTTTTACCATGGATATGATTGATAACTTGCTTATTTCTGTTGTCCTCAGCTTTGAAGCCTTAGCTACATTCTAGGAAAACAGGAAAAGTCCCATTTCACATCTAATTACACTCATTTGAGGCTCACATTAACTCTGCAAAGAAAGCATTTTTTCATCATATCCATTAAACATGAGGAAACTAAAACACAAAGAATTTCATTACTTGTCTAAGGTCGCACAGATTGCCCAAGGTTACTCAGTACTAAGTGGCTTCCTGACTTAAAAGTCCACCTTCTGATTCATTTTGCTTTATTGCTAAAACAGAATAGGGCAGAGTCTAGAGGATTAATGAACTAATCCCCTAGATAGGTGCCCTAACTGCAGAGATGTACTTGTCCCCAAGTACATCACTTTTCCAGTTTAGTTTCCCTTTCCAAAGCTTCAATTTTTCTGATAGAAATGACATTTATTTCTTCTCCTTCCCATCTTAGAATGATTCAAGCACTTAAAGGTTAATTGTTAATTTCCCTACTGAAGTCATAAACATTTTAGAAGGGTTATAATATTTCTTATTCTGCTGTTTCAATATTGCTATAGAATATACAATTGACAATCATAAAAATACTACAATAGGATTATATTTAAAGACAATGAAAGCAAAATACTACAAATAGCAAAGAATTTAATATTTCCCTAACAGTGTTTCTATGCTTTCTGGATTTCTTAAATACTATTTTGTGAAATTAAAAGCTTATTATATTATCACTTTATATTACTATTTTTTCTCAGAAATCAAACATTTCTTATTTGTCATCTTTTAGCCCCTAAAAAATTCTTAGTCTTATGCTACAGTTGACATTTGTTTATACTTAGTGGCATCCAGATACATTATAAATATTACATTTCTAAAATGTATCTACTTATAAAATGTAAACTTGAGGATTTGGCGCCAAAGAACTGTCTTATCTCAGGTGTTTCCTTCTAGTATGCTCATGTGGAGCTTATATTTAGTATTACTTGAGTTGCAGATTTATTTCATCTTGCCTAGCAGCATCAGCTATTTCCTTCTGCTGGTTCCAATTATTATGATTATTTCCAGCCTGAGTGAAGTTTGGCGAAAGCAAATATAGAAAGGAAAAGAAAAGAATAGGCTATTCCCTCAAGCTAACATTCAAGCTTATCAGTCTTTATTTAACTTCAGAAACTATTTATTAATATTTGGAGTTAGCGATTTAATATTGATTTTGGTCTTCTTTGGTATTGCAGACAGAAACCCAAGTGTATGCAGGACACAATTTAACACAATAACATAGTTGAAAAGTAAGATATTTTTCCTTTGGCTCAGATAGATTAGGCCATTGTCCTCTGTTAAGACAAGCTAGGGAGAAGATGGACTTGTATCTGCTGAGTTTGTTATGTTCTTCATACATGTAATATATGAAAAAGGTTATAAGCACATATGTGTTACAGTGTAAACAATATTTATAGTTAGATGTCTGATTACATATTTGGGATGATTTGGAAACAATTGAGTGATTTTTCTTTTTTTGTAATGCATCTCTGGGCCCCAGGCAGCTGTATACCTGGAGGTTGTGGAACTGGCAACTGAGGAGTCAGAAACTCATATATACAGGTTACTTCTTTCCTCTGTGTTTCTTTAGTAACTTTATGGCAAGAAATAATTTTTCTCTATTCCTAAGTACTCTTAGATTTGATAAGAACTTCTAAGAACTTAACTCTTTTGAACAAATTTGCTCTGAAGATTTTATATAAACTCAAGGATTCAGTATGAGGGGGGAATAAGGGAATAAAGGCATCAAATTAGATGCTGACTTTATGAAGTTGCCTCTTTGTCATTTTATTCTGATGTAGTCCTAATTGCTAAGGCTCAAAATTCTACAAAGCCTTATTTTATCACTATAAAATACAGACATAAGTAAATGTGGGAGATGGAGCTGTTGAAAATTTTTAAGTTTTATAGAATATTTAGAAAATTCAACATAGAAATATGTAGAAATTTCCTATTTAGCAAATAAGGAAATTTCCTATTTAGCAAATAAGAATTTGTGTCAATTACATGTGTATTCTTTACAATAAATGCATTGTGCATTCCTCTTCACAAAATTATTTTCTTCCATTTTGAATCCAGTTAGTTTATAAACAAGACATATTTCTATGATTTTATCAATAGTATTCATTGATGGAGACATTTTTTATTGGTTAAAACTATCTTCTTTGTTCTAAAGCTTTTAAGTGACTGACATTTTTGTTTTACATTATAACTCCTTTATATTAAAAATCAACTTGAAAATAACCTTTAAAGTCAATTGCTAAATCCTTTTAATCATTGGTAGACTTGTGACTCTGTATTCCATGAGATCTTTTTATCATTATTATTACTAGAGTCAGCTATGTGGAAAATAAAAGATTATCTAATAAACCTATACAAAAGTATTTTTCCAATTTTTCTTTTGCCTCTGTTACTACCTCCAAAACAAAATAACACAAAATTCTATAGAAGGTAGAGGACAGAAATTTTTTCAAACAACATTATAAATTTTATTAAGAAATAAAGAAAAATAAAAAATTGCTTTTTCATTTATTGACTTGTCAATAAGGCTTACAGTTTGTTTATGGTCCAGATTTATTATATGTTGAAACAATTTGATTTGATTCAAACAAAATGAAAAAATAGATCAAAAGCTATTCTGTTGAATAATGTTTTTTACAAAAAATCGAGAAGCACTTTTGGGAATGGAAAAATATATCCTTAGTTTATAAAGTATTGTAAATGTGAATTTGGTTTCAAGAATATTTGCATAGACTTGTGGAGTATATACAGGGTCTTATATACAGGCTCTTTCTGTTACATATCAATATACAGTCTACTTTTATTATTGTTTTTATAATTGATAATCAGTGTTATATAATTGAGAAAGCATGTTTAAAAGGGCTTTATATAAAACATATCTAAAGCATTATTTAAATATTTAACTATTAGAAAAGAATGATAGATATTTTTGTGTTCTTAAAAATAAAAGACTTCTAAAGCACTTACCTTGGGAAAGTGAGAGCAATGACAATTATACATTTTCAGTAGAATATTAACTCGGATAATTGTCATCCAGTATAATCCAGTAAGGAAATGCAATATAGATGTTTTTTCAGTTGCATGTTCACATTGCTTAGCATCCAACTTTTGAAGACCCTCCTGCTCATTCCTGTATCATAAAGAAACATAAAGATGATGACTATAGTAATTTCAAAGTTTTAAAATTTGACATTCAGTGACAAATCTAGGCATTCTTTACTTCCCTTGTATACTTATAACCTTGGGAACAATAAAGATAGGCTAGTTTGTTAATAAATTATGATACTCCAAAGCATTTGATCCTAGAAAAGGAACACCAATATGACAAGATGGTCATTCTTGGCAGCGGTCATGGAGAATACAAGTTGTTGTTATTGATCTATAACATATTTAAGGCTCCTTCAAGCTAGAATGGCTTATAGAAGTACTGTTTCATTTTTATCTCAACTATCTATTTCTAAAGATATACAAATTATTATATTTTCCTCTGAAGAAAGGATTTACTTATGACTTATAAAGCCCAACTTCTCTGCCTACTTTTGTTAATACATTTATATAGTCATATATGTTCAGACCTGACTTCCAATCTGACTACTTCCAAATTTTCATTCATTCCTCTCTGACTAAAACCAGTCTCATGCTTTCCATTTGCTCTCTGGATATTTCTACATATATTCTCTGCTTCTTCCTTTAAAAATCTAAAATTCAACTTAGTTATTTTAGTAAGCTCTGCCTCCTGATTTCCCATTTTCTTTTAGTGGCCCCATGGGTCTCTAATTCAACTACACTAGAATTTTGGAAATTCACCTACCCTCTTTTTCTCGGAATCCTTAATCTGTTTAATCCTATCATTTGAGTCGTGGTGATAGTTCTTGTATTTGTTCTTTGTCTTTCCTTTCCTCTATTAACACTGCATATGTGTCCCTCCATTTCTCTTATCTTCCCTAATACCATAGCTTGTGATCTGTTTTCTGCTCACAGTTTTTCCCTTGCCCAACCTATCCAGCAAGTGGCTACCAAATTAATCTGCCTAAAAAAGCACTCAACATAATTCTTCTCTTTCTACTCTTTTATTCCTTATTGAATAACCTCTAAATGCTTAACTGAACATTCAGAACTCTACACAGTAAACTCTCAACTCAACTTTATGTATGTATTTGAAACCATTTCCCTGCATATACATTGCATCTCAGCCATGCTTAATTTATTTTGCCTGCTGAAAATTCTTCCCGGCTCTAATGCCACATATTTCTCGTATTATTCCTTGATGGCTCTATTAGAAGTGATATCTCCTCAGTCTCAGAACACTTATTACAAGCCACCTTGAAGAATCACTCATATGCATGTCACCTTATCTACTGTTTTATAGAATCCTTAAGTTTAAACACTGAAGTGTATACATCTTCCTAGCCCCTTTCCCTATGTCTTCACAAGGAAGTACTCTATAAATATTTATTAAATGAAGAAGATAGCTGTTTCAAGACATGCATGAATGTTTGTGTCTACAAACTGCCAATTTAAAGTGTAGATTGTGTACAATACATTTGTATCCAACTCTAAACCATAACTATATTTTATTTTTAAGTTTTTCTGTAATAAAGCCCTGCAATCGGAAGATAGTGAAGTTGGTAGAAGTAGAGAAATTTTTTTCTTTTGTGGTATTAAAACTAACTTCAGAACCATTCAGGCATACAGGTTGAAGTAACCTAATTTTCAAAAAAATACTTAAGAATATAATTATGTAATCTGAATAGGCAAGAAGTTGGGAAAGCGGTTCTAATCAAGTAGAAAAAAATAGATTTATTGTATTTGCAACTCAAGCTATCATTAATGTAGACCCCACACACACATCAATGTTTGGATCTATAGTTCGAAAGTAATTTCTTTCCAAAGAATAAATTCTGAGGGGAACTGTCTTCAAAACTAAAATGTAAAAAGTTTAGCTCTGACATTGTGCATCCCTGGTTAATTTTAAAAATTTGTAGAGATAGAATATAAATGACCAACATTCTTGGATGATTCTATTTATATATGCAGTAACTTACTCAAAACAGTATTCCTAAATAGATAAATAACTAACATCTTCCATTGAACTCCTAAGGAGAGAAGATAGAAGCTGTGAGAAAATGAGAAACTTCCTAGTTTCATAATTTCTATTAGAGATACAAAAATCATTTTTTTTGGCCTATGGTAATATATTACAGTGACAACACTTTATGTGTCTTTATGCAGCTCTGAGTTCTTTGATGAAAATGCCAAGGAGAACAAGTAGGATAAAGGGAGAAGGAAGATAGTTTGATTAATCCAGAACATAAATTTTTGATCAAATGATGTATGCATTCATCTTTGAAATGTATTCAGTCAACCAAATTGTCTGAATACTCAATTGCGGGGCAAGAGTAGTTGAGGCAGGCCCGTGAGGAGATCAGTCGCGTCTCCCCACGGAGCCAAGTCCCTAAGGTAGGGGTCACCACAGAGGATAAGGAAATTGATAGGCAACAGAGAGAAATAAAAGAATACATACAGACTAAGGTATAGTTTATAGTTTTATAATATATATATATAAAGATCAGATAAAACACAGCATGAGGTTCCTAGGGGACTGGCAGATCTCCACAACCACCAGCAATATGGTTAGATTCATATGGTTTTTATAATCACAGACATCAATTACCACTTGTCAGGGTAACATATTTGCATATTAGGAATACAGTTGCTAAGGGATACAGGTAGTGGGTTAGGGTCAAAAGTTCTCTCTAGGGGCTTCTAATCTATCTAGGTAAATAAACAGGTACAAAGTCTTTGAGGGGCTAGCTTCTAATTTCTAAGAGGTAGTTGTCAGTTAACAAAGGTATAACAAAAAAGGTATAGAGACTCAATAAATCTTTGATTAGTTATGGTAAACTTAAAGGTAGATAGACAGGAGAGAGCAGGAAGCCCATCTCTAATAAAACAGGTTGTTTATAACCACCGGGGTGCTTCTCTGGGCAAAGTGCACTCATTGTCTCCGGCTCCCATCCTGTGGGCCACGTTTGCCTTGTCTTGTCTTTCAAGACACAGGGAAGCTCATGAGATCTTATGAGACACATTTCATTAATTCCTCAATCATATTTTCCCACCACTCAATTTGTCTAATAACTCCTATATTAGATTTCTGAGATTGTAGAGAGTTTAGAGTATACCTAAGACGTGGAGTACTGGCAGCTCCATACTAAAAACTAAACCATTGGGTCTTATATGTCCATGAAACCATTCTTAGCTTGGGATCAAGACAAATGTGTGTAATTTTTTTTGAAGAACATCCAACTAGATTCTGTTAAGCACAATAGATTGAAAAATCATTTGTGTGTTTCTTTGAAAAGATTCTTTCTTTAAAATGATACAGTGCCTTTCATTCAAGTTTAAACACTGAGTTTTCCTGGCACAACTTTTTCTTTTTTCATAAACAAGTTAGGTTCATTCCAAGAAAATAAGTTTCATTTAACATTTAAAAATCACTTAATATAATTCATCACATTAATAGATTAAAAAGAAAAAAAATATATGGTCATCTCAAGTAATGCCAAAAATTCTTTAGATATCATTCAACATTTATTCATGATAGAAACTCTCGGAAGACATTTTTAAGCCATTAAAGGCTAACAGATCTACATAAAACATTATGTACTAGGGAAAATAAAAATTCCTAGTAGTATTGGTATTAATGGTGAAATATAGGAAAAGCCTAAATGACCATCAGAAGTAGAATAAATAAATTATAATATATTCATAGAATGTAGTACTATACAGAATGGAAATAAGTGAACGTCATGTAATCATGAATATATGAGTATACTTCAAAAATATTAATTGAAATATGCTAATATACATAGTATATTTACAAAACTATATACATTTCAAAAACACCAATTTTAATATTTTATCATGTAACCATACATATAAAGAACAGTTTATAAAAACCAGGGGACCATTAAATAAAATTTCGGTTTGGTGGTTAATAGGTTAGTAGGAAAGAAAGGTATAAAATTGAAAAAGGCATTAAAAGTTATTAGTAATATTTTCTAGGCTGAATGGGGCACACACATATATATCTTTTCATGTATACAAAGTTTTCATAATATTAATAAAATGTTTGTAAAACTAAGTCAAAGAATTGAAGTTTTTGTTTGAAAACATTTAACTTGTAGAATGAAAGCAAGATGCTAATATTATTTATGGATTAGGAAATTAAGAGAGAGTTGGACTTAGGTAGATGTTGGTCAAAGGATACAAAATTTCAGTTACAGAGAAGGAATAAGTTCAAACTATCTATTGCACAACCAACTTGGTGACTATAGTTAATAACAATGTATTGATTTTGAAAATTGTTGAGTAGATTTTAGGTGTTCTTGCCACAAAAAAATGTGAGGTAAAAGTTTGTGAGGTAATACATATTTTAATCAGCTCAATTGAGCCATTTCACAATACATACATGTTTCAAAACATGTATACAATAAATATATGCCATTTCTATTTGTTAACTCATTTAGAAAACAGTTTGAAAGTTGATGGAACACAAAAGGATTAGTATGGGTATTTAAAATTATAAAGAAAATAGAAGGAACTAAAATATAATTGTTGGATATTGGGAGGGTAGGAAAATATAAAATGGAAAAACAAAGTCAAATCCTTCTTTTGCAAAGCCATTAACTTAGGGTAGTATCTAAATGTAAGCAATCAAGAAAGATCAGCTTGAACACAGAATTGAGAGTTACAGAAATGGCATCCAGAACTGGAGAGTAAACCTTCAGGATGTCCTGGCTGTCCCGCCTTACAACCACTTCTGTACACCTTGAACTTTTATCATATAAATATAGCAATTCTTTCTTCATAAAAAATAAAAATTAAGAATTGGCTCATGAAGAAAGAAAAAATGTGTCAGCTTATACTTAGTGTAAAATGGAAACTAGTCTACATAGATGGGATGGAAGATTAGCTTTGGTAAAGACAATCGTAGGAAGCAACTTTGATACTAGGCTGTGTTTTTAGCTCTAGTGTTTTATTTCATGAATTCTTTTGAGTATATTTGATATTATTGATAATCTCTAATATATTTTTTAATCTGAAAGCTTTTCTTTTAAGCTAACTGATTACTAAAAAGGTAATTTATTCTTTTGGAGGAGTTTTATTTTATTTTTTGAAATATTTTTTATTTCAATAGATTGATGGGGTACAAGTGGTTTTTTTGGATGGATGACTTATATAGTGGTAAAGTCAGAACTTTTAATGTACCCATCACTGGAATTACCTGATAGGTAACTTTTGATCTTACCTCCCACCTATCCCTCTTCTGAGTGATCAGAGTCCATTATACCACTCGTATGACCGTGTATACCCATTGTTTAGCTCCCATTTCTAGGTGAGTACATGTAGCATTTGTTTTTCCATTCCTGAGATATTTCACTTAGGATAATGGCCTCCATTCCATCCAAGTTGCTGCCATATACATTACTTCATTCTTTTTTTTATTGCTGAGTAGTATTCCCTGGGGTGTGTGTGTGTGTGTGTGTGTGTGTGTGTGTGTGTGTCTGTCTGTCTGTCTGTCTATCTGTCTGTCTACACACGACATTCTCTTTATCTCCTCATTAATTAGTGGGTGCTTAGGTTGATTCCGTATCTTTGCAATTGTGAATTGTGCTGTGATAAACATCCTATTGACTAGCACTTGGTCACAATACTGCATCTAGTTGTGAATTTCTCTTTATTTGGGGAGGCTTAAAAAATCAAGAGTTCTATTATAGAAGACATGAATGGACATAAATATACAAGTATAATATTATATTTACTTCATATGACATAAAGCTGTGGCATAAGGAATAAAATGATTTGCCTGATCCAACCCAGATATTGAAAATTATTTTAAAATTTCCTTCTAAGTGATTATAGACTATGTGACTGTACCATATTATTTCTCTTTTTTGAAAATTTATTTAGTTTTAAAATTGACATATAAAATTATATGTATTTATAATGTATAACATGTGTTAAGTATATATATGTCTGTCTGTATGTACATTCCATATATATATATATACACACACACACTGGAATGGTTAAATCTAGCTAATTAATAAAGGCATTACCTCACACAGTTATCATTTTAGTGGTGGAAAATACTCAACATCCACTCTGTTTGCAGTTTTCAAGAATACAATGTATTGTCATTAACTATTGTCGCCATAATGTACAATAGATCTCTTGAATTTGTTCCTCCTGTCTATCTCCCCAAACCTTCCTCACCCAGTAACCATGAGCCTCTGGTAATCACTATTCTACTCTCTACTTCTATGAGATCAACTTTTTTGGATTCCACATATGAGTGAGATCATGTACTATTTGTCTTTCTGTGCCTGGCTTATTTCACTTAACATACTATTCAGCCATAAAAAAAGAAGGAAATCCTGCCATTTGCAAGAATGTGAATGAATCTGGAGGATATTATGTTCAGTGAAATACCATAAATTCTGGGTTAGGCAATGAGAGTCCATGTTTTTATTACACATTGCCATTAGCCATGTGGGTGGCCTGAGATTCCTTGTATAAAAAAATCAGATCACTGGATTAAGTGATTTCTAATATTCTGTCATTTATTGAATATCTTTAATGTGCAGAGCCCAATAGCTCCTTGAGGAAAGGCAGTGTTTCATATTGATATTCTCAATGCCTGGATCAAGGGTTTTATTGGAATTTTAAGAACCATTGTTAAATGAGCATGCCATAGTGAAAGTTACCTGGACCAAACAGACATCTCTCCTTACTCCTAACACTTCTTAGATGTTGTTAACTTCTCTGCACATTTATATAATAATATACATTAGTTATGAAACTTTCAGGCTCAAGTTACTGAAAGCCAAATCAAGCAGGCATAAACCATAAGGATATTTATAATTTTACATAACAGGAAGTCTAAAGATAGGGAATACTACAAGATTGGTTGACTGAATGACTAAAAATATGTCTTCTTTCCATTTCTCTGCTCTGCCATCTTCAGATATCAGATGTCTTCAAAATAGATATTGAAAAAAATGGTATCAGCTACATAATGTATATACTCTGTATCTAAATATTTTTTAAACACTTTAATAATTTTCTGAGTATTTCTTGAAAGGCTATTTCCCCACAAAAGCTGTACTTAGATTATATCTTTACTTAACTTATATCCCCAGCGCAGTTCACAATAGTACTGTGTGAGTATATAGTAGATATTTAATATTATTTCTTAGAATTTTTTCTGATTAAGTAAAATTTATAATGTATATTTCATTATGGTTAATATTATTGAATAAAAAGAGAACTTTGAAATAAGACAGTTTTGATTTGGGATCTGGGGCAAATTACTGACTCTTTTTGAGCATCTGTGTATTCATCTCTAAAATAGAGAATTAATGTCTAATTCCTCATGGTGCTGAAAATTAAAAGTGATAATCTGTTTACAAATAATAAATATAATTTCTTATTGGTCACTTGCACAACAATTTCAAAACACTTCTAAAGTGACTTATTACAAAATATAATGTACATATATTTATCTTTGTCCTATATTGGTTCTAAGAGAGTGCTATAATGTTGGTAGACATTATAGTAATTAACAAATAATTTATTTGATCATGATATAAGACAATTTTGTGAATTTATTTACTTGTATGTCTTTTTTCTTCTTTATTTCATGTCGTTCATGCATTTGTTTTTGTTTGTTTTTTTTCTATTTATAGTGGCTCAAATTTAAAAAGCTTTAATGATGTGTAAGACATTGGCTCTAGTATGAGAGAAAATCATTTTGTGTGCCAGGAACACCCTTCCTTTTGTTTTAGCATTATACAGGTTTTTCTATCTACCTTGGCGTTCTATATTTATTGCCATTGGACAGTTCCAAGTTTAGTTTCTGACTGAGCCTTCCCAGAGTCGGCTGCATTTTTGCACACTGGGAACCTGGCCTTGTTCCCTTGAACAAAATCATAGTAGCAAAACCTTCCTAAGTAAAATCAAGCAAATGAAAAACAAACCAAAAAACACCTAACCAACAAAAAATTCTTATTTATTAATTTATGCCTTATTGTTTGAAATTGTACAAAGCTATGAATCCAACTGAATTTCATTTTATTTTATGTCAATGTATAATGCTTGATATAGCTTTAGTTTCACGCTATTTTTTATTATAAGGGAACAAATGTATATTTCTGCCATTTTGCATGTTTTTTTCTGATATTATTATCTGAAATTATGATTAAATTACATAAAGTACCTGATTTTTTTGGAAAATAAATGTAAAGTATTCTGTACCTAAATACATATATGATATATATGATTACTTCAAAGCACATCTCATGATTTGGGTTCAGATTAGGACACTCAAATAAAACAAAAGAATTCTGCCCTACAAGCACAGAAGAAACTACTTAGACAAGGACAGAAGAGAGCTAATTTGGGTGACAGAGTTGAGCTGGAAGTGTAGAATATGGGTTTAAATAATTTCACTCTATCGCCTAAAGGGCCATGTAGTATTTATTAGCATATCCACAGCAGCCGACTAATACTACGGTTGTGTTACTATTTCAGAATTGCCCAAAGTTATTTTCTTTAGCATGATTGGTCCTGCCAGGCTACTTTCTTTATTTCAACATCACTCTTCAGATGCTGCATTTGAGCACAGCTGGCTTGTGTTACAATGGAAACAAATGGGCCAGGGATTAGAACAATGAAACATTCCCATTTGTTTGAATCTCAGTGAAAGCAGCATGAGTTCAAATAGAAAGAAATACAAGAATATGAGAACACTACTATAGAAGCCAGAAATTAGAAATCAGCATATTGAAAATGCATAAATGACATATGTCTACCAATTAGATGTGAAAATTGTGTTTGTTTTATCCTTTGGCACTCAAGTGTATAGTCATCAAAACTATGTAAATTGTTCAGTCTGTGTTGTAAATGTTTTCAAGGATACCCTTTTCAGAGTATTGGATATAAGTTATCATATTCTTATGCCATAAGAATATCATATTGTTATATCATAAGAATATCATATTCTTCAGATTAGGGTTCACCATGTTAGTGAGGACAACTGTGTTGCCATGAGATAGAGCTATTTGTACAAATAGGCAATCTAATAGACAGAAAAGATGCAATATGACACTGTTGATAACAAAGAAATGCTCCTGTCAGATACATAAAGCAGTACCTCTAATTATTTTAATGTTTTTATCATTGTTAATAAGAGTATTTTAAAAACAACATAGAGCTGTCATGCTGGGACTACTTTACCTGATTCAGTTTTTTTAAAGTCTCAAATTTGGTATTTAAACTAATAATTAATTTTATCGGTCAAAAAATTATTTCCTCTAGTCTCCAATTTTACAGAAATGTAAAGTAACTCTGTCCATAAATACTTGTTATTAATACTTTTGGTCCATTAAAACAAAAACAATAGCAATAACTAACAAAAGTGTTCAATGACAGTTATTATTAGATCTCAAATCCTCCAAATAAAATAAAGTATGTCATTTCAGAGTCAAGATAAAACACATTCGCTTTTGATTGGTCATATTGTAAATGCCTGAGGGAATAATGTGATGGGATGAAAGAATGAAAATGTTTACAAGTTCTGGGCTCATATACTTATGCGGAGGTGTTGTTACCTTGGCCTCTAATGGATTTACCTCTGGGGTACCATGTACGCTATTCAAGTGATGGGTACACTAAAAGCCCAAACTTCACCACTCTACGATATGTACATGTAACAGAATTCAACTTGTACTCTCTATTATTGAATTAAAAAAAGAAAACAGGTATTTACCAGAGTCAAGAGAAGCCCACATACCAATATCTGCATGGGTATCTAGATATTCGTGATAAAGCTACAATACTTTGTCTTTATTTAATCTTCCACAATGCCAGTGATATAAACTATTGCATACTTTTAGAGCTAATTGTCATCTGTACTAATTATTTTAAAATATTTGGGGGTGGAGAAAACCAATGGTAGTGATTGTATATCCAGTAGCTTTACTAATTAGTGCTTCCCACCCAAATAGACAAAAAAGAAAGTCTTAACCTCAAAGTTATGAAAATAGAAAAATGCTGGTTATTTAGAGGTCAGTTGAGTAGAGCCTTCACTTATAAGGCCATATCAAGGGTTTGAGTCCCACATGGGCCAGTTAGTCCTGCACTCTTCCTGAGGCCTGTTTCTGAGCATGTATGCGCTGGTGAGCAGTGTGGGTAGGTTATGTGCAAACTCATAGCAGCCCTTGACAAACAGCTCGTCAGATGATGGTATAGTGTTGTCATCACAGGCTTATCTTTACATGTTGTGCTCGCTAAAGCACAAATTTTTAAAATAATATTTGAAATCTAAATTTATTTTTATATATTTGGGAATAGTTTATAATTGGTCACATTCAACATTATTGTATAAGACTTTGTTAGGTTGCAGCTTATTCCTATGACCCAATATAGCTTGAAACTTTACACTCACCATGCATGAGAGCATGATAAGAGAACATGCGTGAGTAATATGCATTCAGTAAAAACTATACTGAATTTTTCAAAACAGATTTTTAATTTTTATCTTTTCCTGTGCTAGGATACATGGTAGGATACTCTTTCATGATGCTAGGCAAGTTAGGTTAGCTTAGGGGTATTTAAAATTTTTTTTTTCTGCTGCACTCCCTTTTTATTTCAGCATATTATGGGGGTACAAATGTTTAGGTTACATATATTGCCTCTGCTCCAGCCAAGTCAGAGCTTCAAGCGTATCCATCCCCTAAATGGTGTGCACCCCACCCCCTCCTTCCCCCTTTCACCTGCCCGACACCCGATGAATGTTACTATTTTATGTGTACATAAGTGTTGATCAGTTAATACCAATTTGATCATGGGTACATGTGGTGCTTGTTTATCCATTCTTGTGATACTTCACTTAGTAGAATGGGCTCCAGCTAGACCAGGATAATATAAGAGGTGCTAGATCACCATTATTTTTTGTGGGCAAGTAGAACTCTGTGATATACATATACCACATTTTATTAATCCGCTCATGTATTGATGGGCACTTGGGTTGTTTTCACATCTTTGCAGTTGTGAGTTGTACTGCTATAAACATTCTAGTGCGGATATCTTTTTTTATAGAATGTCTTTTTTTCCTTTGGGTAGATGCCCAGTAATGGGATTGCTAGATCTGACAGTAGGAAAGTAGTATGGAGATACCTCAAAGAGCTTAGGGGTATTAAATGCTTTTTTGACATATGACAGTTTCAGCTTATGTTGTGTTTATCAAGATGTAACCTCATTGTAAGTTGAAGAGCATCTGTACTTGCTGTGACTCAAAGCAATACCTTTTTCAGTGCATTGAGAGTGTGATTGTCTGTGGACGTGTGTGTGTGTGTGTGTGTATTTGTATTTGTGTATTCTTCATCTCTCTCATTAAAGACTTACTATTTTCATTATTAAAAATTCCCCACTGGCTCTCCAACCCACTATTGTTTCCCATGTTATAGTACTCCAAAACTCTTTGCATTCTTATTGTCATGAATATAATTCAAATTTTATTTACCTCATTTCTAAATGATTGCAACAGCTTCCTAATTGTTATCCTTTGTTTTTACTTTTAATTAATAGTTCACACTGTGACTATATTAATTTTCCTTAAAATGATGCTATTAGAGTAATTTCCGATTCAAAATCTCCATTGCCTCTCAATTCCTTAGAACAAAATATCCATACTACTTTATTGAACATACTACTTCATCACATTGATGATTTTTACAGTCTGTCTCCAAGCTACTTTTCTAGCAAAGTTTCTCAGTACCTGTATTTATAAACCCATCATAAAACACTTGTTACCAAATTTCCTTTTACCTACAATTGCATTTTCCTTTGCCTTATCCAACCATTTCTACCCATATGCATTTGCAGGTTGAGGTACACCCAGATCAAAAAATCGTTCTTTGATATCAAATTCATTGTTATGTTGCAGCTCTTTGTCAGGAGGCAAAAATCAGCAAGTGCTGCTTTTTGAAACACTCATACTGCCACAAAACTAATTAAGCATATGCAACTTATACAGGACAGCTTCAAGATTCTCAAAGATATTCAAGGTTATTGGCTCCAACTCATACACAACTTTTAACTTGTTTTCCATGTGACTTGGATATTCTCTTTTTAATTTACACCCTCTCCATTACTCTACCTTGGTTTAATAATCTCTGAAGGGCTTGTTTATGAACTGTGTTCCTCCTAAATTATTTGGTTTAATTTATCTGGCCTTCAGGTAATCTGCCTTAGATATTTGCAGCCTCACACATCTACTGGACAATTGGATTCATGAGATAATAGAATCCTACCCAGCCCGCCAATATTTCAATTTCTTTTAAATTGTGATTGACCTGGCACTCTGCCCCTGGTTGATTTCTAATCTGTGGTTCCAAAAGTTTCCAGACTTCTAGTGTTCCTGGCCCCCTAATATTACTGGCCTACTGGCTGCTGCATCTCCCCATTCTCCTTTGGGTACTTAATGTGCCAACCCCAGAGAATTCTATCCATGCAGTCCACACTGCACTATAGTGAGATGTGTCCATTCACTGAGTCTGAGTGTAAATTGTGCCTTCTTGCCTCAATTGGTTCATGCCACCTCTTTCTGCTTTAACTGTTATCTCCTTATTTATCTTAATCCTGGCTATACTCTGGTTTTTAGCTCATATTCATGTTATTCATGAAATTTTGGTTACTAGCCTAGCTCATAGTGATCTGTAATATTTATTGAGCTTTTCCCACCCACTGTTTCACAGGAAATCTGTTTTATTATTTTTTTATCAAGAAGAGACAGAAAAGTATGGTAGCTAGTGCTTAGGTTTGGAGTCAGACAAAACGGACTAAAGGTTGGACATTCTCTCACACTTTGATTTCTTATTTATGGAAGTCTATTAATAATACTAAATAGTAAAACAATAATAATAAAATGTGAGCAATGCTAACAATACCAGTGATACTAAATGCTTCTTATGAGGACCAAATAAAACATTGAATCCATTTCTTAAATATTTATTGAGCACTTAAGCCAAGCAACATAGTAGGGATATATACATGAACAAAATAAAGTCATCTTCATACAAAATCAGCTGTGATTTCAGTAATAATGTCAAATCGATTTTTTGTAATAGGACCATGCCATTCACTTCTTTTGTATCTCTCAAAGTGTTAACACAGTCCATGGTACCCTGAGGGATATTTTTGTTGTTTTTTCTTCTATTGTTACATTTTATCTTTGTTTAACTTTATTGATTTTTGTGCATTATGTGTTTGACTTTGACATAGCTTTCATAGCTACTGTTGAGATTATAAACACTAGAGTAAACAAAACATCCCATCATTTATATAGAAGCTGTCTTATAACTTCAAGTCATGGCATTAAGTTTTTACAGATTCACATGTGATACTAATATTTTAATGAAGTAAAAAGAACCAATGAAACAGAAATTTCCAAGTTCATGATGTCAGGGTAGAAGCTGGCTTCCTCTGGATTTTTATGGTTTAAATAAAAATGCCTTAACTTTGGAATTCTTAACAAAATATTAGTAGACCATGAATTTAACCATGATGATGTAATCTTGGTAGCATATGTGCAAAATAAAGTATCAGCTCCATTGAAAACTTTGTTTTAGCCTGATTCATCAGTGGCTTCTCAAGTTGCAAATGCTGATGGTGTAATATGTACCTAGAGAAACTGCATGTTTAATTGCCCTGTCTGAAATGCTCAATGCTGTGTTTGTTTTTCTCACTTCCACATTAATCACAGAAGACATGAATAGTGTTGAAATTGTGAAAAATGAATTTAAGATAATACACACTTAAAAATTAATGTGGTTAGGAAGGCAAGCAGAAATCCTATGGAATTTTATAATAATTTGAGTATATGTGCTGAGTGAGGGCATCACTAGAAATGCCCCACACTTTTGAGCAGTTTCTTGGTTTTATAACAGGCTGATTTTAATGTCATTGGTTATATTTTTTCAGCAACATCCATCAATATTATAGCATTTTAAAGTGAATTTTCTAGGAAATGTAGGCACAGAAGTATATGTCTGTGTATGAATGTGCACAATCTTTTCCACCTTTATATTACTTCAAAATGAAATTGCCTAAAGGTCAATTGGTGAATATTTTACTCTGCTTTCCAGGACAATAGAATAAGGCAGAGCATGGCTTCTACTTAGAGAAAGATCCAGGCCATCTAAAATTAGGTCAGATGGTCCTCAGCAAAGAAATCAAAGCTGTCATATTTAGTTCTAGTAAGACATCCCACTAAACATTGATGTAACCATAATATGCACTCTTGGGCCAATATGGGCCACTGATTAACTTCCTGCAATAAATGTTTAGGTATATGTAAGTAGATGTTTAATTCAAGGGGGGGAAATAATTTATTCCCCATGCTACCAAAGAGTCCTTGCATTATTTCCAATCTTTTGCTTGAATTTATTTTTTATTTCATCAGTATTTCAGCATAATAACCAAACAGGATTTTTTTTAAAAAGTTTAAATTTCAGAATATTATGGAGGTACATATTTTACAAATGTACAAACGTAACCGTGATTGCTTTTGTACTGCTTGAGATAAAGTTATAAGTGTGTCTATCTCCCAAATAGTGTACATTGTACCCATTAAGTATGATTTCACCCATCACCCTCTTTCCCCCATCTGTTTAAAATCCTTTTAGTTTTATTTCCTATTGTGCACATGAGTATCATTCAGTTAGTTCCAATTTGATAGTGAGTACATGTGGTGTTTGTTTTTCCATTCTTATTTTTTTATTTCAGCATATTATGGGGGTACAAATGTTTAGGTTATGTATGTTGCCTTGTCCCGCCCCCCAGTCAGAGCTTCAAGCTAGTCCATTCCCCAGATGGTGTGCATCACACTCATTATGTATGTATATATGCATCCCCTCATCCCCAATCCCATCTGCCCAACGCCCAATAAATGTTATTCCCATATGTGCACTTAGGTGTTGATCAGTGAAACCAGTTTGCTGGTGAGTACATGTGGTGCTTATTTTTCCATTCTTGGGATACTTCACTTGGTAGAATGGGCTCCAGCTCTATCCAGGAAAATACAAGAGGTGCTATATCACCATTGTTTCTTATAGCTGAATAGTACTCCATGGTATACATATACCACATTTTATTAATCCACACATGTATTGATGGGCACTTGGGTTGATTCCACATCTTTGTGATTGTGTTACAATAAACATTCGAATGCAAGCGTCTTTTTGATAAAAATGACTGTTTTTCCTTTGGATACATACCCAATAGTGGAATTGCTGTATCAAGTAGTAGGTCTATCTTTAGTTCTTTGAGGTATTTCTATTCTACTTTCCATAGAGGTTGCACTACTTTGCCATACCAGTACTAGTTTGCAGTTCCAGCAACAATGTATAAGTGTTCTGCTTTCTGCATCCATGCCAGCATCTGTTGTTTTGGGACTTTTTGATAAAAGCCATTCTCACCAGTGTTAGGTGGTATCTCATTGTGGTTTTCATTTGCATTTATTTCCCTGATGATTAGAGATATTGAGCATTTTGTTCACATGTTTGTTGGCCATTAGTCTATCTTTTTTTGAAAAGCTTCTGTCCATGTCTTTTGCCCATTTTTTAATGGGATTGTTTGATATTTTTCTTGCTGATTTGCCCGAGTTCTTTGTAGATTCTGGTTATTAACCCTTTATTGGATGTGAATATTTTCTCCCATTCTGTAGGTTGTCTATTTGCTCTATTGATAGTTTCTTTGTGCAGAAACTTTTTAATTTGGTCAGGTCCCATTTATTTATTTTTGCTGTTGTTGTGCTTGCCTTTGGAAGGAATCCTCCCCAACTGGCTCTATGAAGCCAATATTACCTTGATACCAAGCAGGCTTTTTAAAGTTTTGGATTTGATACTTCAGTAATGATATAAATATTTATAACATTAGAGAAAATGTTGTTTAACAAGGAATAAGTGCTTAACATGAATAGGGAAATAAATTAGAATTTAATATATAGTTCATGTAATCTTACTGTCTTGTTAATAGTTTATTCTTCATATATTGAATGAATCATAAAAAGCTGCTTCAGATGCAAAAACAAGGCAGTTGGTGGATATGCCAGAAAAATATCTGTTGTCATTTGAGTAAAAACAGTCATGTGATAATTTGGAGAATTCAGAGCAAGAACTATCACATTCTTACATTTGTCCCTATTTAGTCAATTCCAGGGAAATAAAGGAAAAGCATGCATTCTCTCTCCTTTCCCTTTTCTCCTCTTCAATATGTTTTCTACTTTCTGATTGTCTTTTACATTGTAAAATACATTTTTTCTTCTGTTCTTAAAGTATTATTCGTCAAACGCATTTATTATAAGAATCATGATGTGAAGAACTGCATACTCTAGGCAGCTCAGTATTCATTTACCTCCATGAAAGATAATCTATCAAAAATGCAAAGAAAAAAACAAGAATTATTTGATAAATTAAAGATTCTTATTAATTTTAATATTTAAAAATTATAATATCATAAGTGTCATTGGCAACTCAAGGAGAATGAAGAGTCAATAGCAAGTAAAATAAATTAAAAATAAAGTAGTATGTTTAGCTAAAAGTGACTATCTGAGGGAAGCTTTATTATTTATTTGTCTAGAGACAGAGTTGGGATAGCATTGTTAATTCATTTTTCCTTAATTTTAGATCAAAATTAAACAAAATAATATATATGAGCTTGTGAATTCTATTTATGACTATTTAACAGAATATTATCTCATATGTATTGAAACTTTGCTTATATTTTTTCATTGCTGGGGCTAATGAACTCACTAGGGGCGAGTGTCTAATTATAGAATTTATCTTGAAATATTTATCAATTGCAGGTTCAGAGGATTTTATTTAGAAATGGGATCATAAAGTTAAATGGGGCTCAGTAGGTCATCAATCTAGCCTTCCTCCCTAAAGACAGATCATTCCCAAAGCACGGCAAATGGCAACTGAAGTCCTGCATTCCGGGATGGGAGCTTCATTTGTTACAGTCTTCATCATAATGATCTGAAATCTATTGGCTTATTTAAACTGATTGTGGTTCTGATGACAACTTGGACTTACCCAATTTCTAATCTTGGGAGGAGGAAGGAGTATCTTTAGAGCAAGTATATATGAACTTCTAGAGGTATCCCCATCAGCCAGCCCAATGGGCTACCAGGATAATTATGTTATATCTAGTTTTAGCCGTGATGTAAAATCACGACTATCTCTTTAAGGAGAGCTTATAGCATTGAGGACATGTTTTGATCATTTGTAATTTCCCTAATAACTTATTATTACACCTATTCATTTTATGTGAATTTGCTAATCCTTTAAAAGTTTTATTGCATTTTCAGATACTATATTACATTGATTTTAAGATGCACCATTATTTTATCTGTCACTAGGAAAGAAAAACAATGTTGCCAGTTAAAATGATACACTTATTTCTTATAATTTAGAATTTTCATTTTGTACTGACTGAAAAAGAAATTTTTATCTAAATTTAGACAAATTTTTATGATGTATAATGCATGTGCACGTGAAAAAAGTAAGATATACATGAGATAGATTGGTTAAAGTATCCCCAAATTTTTTTACATTGAGATTCTGACTTTTCTGAATTACTTTTCTACCTAGAATCATTGATGTCTGGGATTTTCTGTGTTTGTCGTTTGTTTGTTTTTTTAGTTGTTTTTTTGTTTGTTTTTACATTAAGAATGTGAAGCAGCATTTATTATTTAAAAAAAAAAAAAAAAAAACTCCAGATTTTCCCAGAACTTTCTTCCACGTCATTGACTTCCATTCTGTAAGGTTGTGTATGTGTGTGTGCGCATGTGCGCATATGTAGGCATATTCAACTATGTCACAACTGCAGCCTGAACAATATTAATTTAAGTTGCACTCACTGCAGGATCTGAGGCATTAAAATGTGAAAGCTATGCATTTTATAATTGACAACAAATGTGGCAGTGTGGTAGTATATCTTTTGGGAGTTGTCTGAATTAGTTCAGTCTCAGAAGATATAGATATCACTTACATAGATATATCTGAAAAATGATCAGTTCGCATTTCTCAATTTCTTGTGAAGGCAGTTTCCCAAGGGACTTTGGTCTTCATAGCTTCCTCTGTCACAATTGTGATGCCCTCATCAGAGATATGATACTCAAGATCTGGATGCAAAGATATTGTACCTGAGACCTTGGTACATTGAGCCTTAACCGTTATATAAAAAGATACTTAGGAATATTCAGCTCTCAATTATTTCTTCAATGAAAGGGAAATATGATTTTCTCAATGGAGAAAACAGCTTTTGAATTCATTCTATTAGTTTTAGATTTCAAGCAATGCTCTAAAAATGAAGGAATTGTAATACAACTAATTAGATATAATGCATTGTGTTTCTGTAGAAGTGATCTTTAAGGGAAGATGCTTTATTTATGTAAGTCAGAGTTTGCAGAGGAGGCATAGTTATAAAAACTCAAAACGTATTAGCCTGTAAATTTCCTTTATTCATTTTCAACTTTTTTATTATGGAAAATTTAATCACATGCACAAAGAGAATAGAACAATGCACCTCTGTGTACCCATGACCTACCTTCAACATGTATCTGTATTTTTCCAATTTGTTCACCCACCTTTACCACATTTCCCCCACCGAAGAGTACTTTAAAGGAAATACAAAACATTGTATTATTTCCCCATATATATTTCAGTACACAGCACTCACATAGAACTATATTTTTAATATAACCTTGTCATTATCACCTAACAAAATTGCTAGTGACTTTTTAAATTCAAATTCCCAGTCTGTATTCAAATTTCTCAGATTATTTTAAAGATGTCTTGTGACAGTTTGTTTCTTTCTTTATTCCTTTCCTCTTTTCCTCTCTCTTTCTCTTTCTCTCTCTCCTCTCCTCCCTTTCTCTCTTTCTTTCCCTTCTGCCCTTCACCCTTCCTTCCTCATGAATCAGGACCAAAACAAGTCAAAAATTGCATTTGGCTATTGTGTTCCTAAAGTCTCTTTTACCCTGCACCATTTTTAGAACAAATTAATATTCCTAGTTTTATTTAAGAGGCGAGGCAATAGATAATGGGCTTTGAGTCAGAAAATTTGTCTTTTACTATTAGTGGTATAACCAGTTATTGAACAAATTAGGTTCAGTAGGATATAAGCAGATAGCAACTTGATTTTTTTCATTGTTTTCCTCCTAGTTTTTTACTAGATATTAACAAATAGACTCTTTTCTCTGGATATTGAATAGTCTAGTCTAATATACAACTTTATTTTCTTATTCAGTTCTAAGGTTTTTTCGCTTCCTCTACCTCCCTGCTCCTACCAAGGCCAGCTCTCCTACACCAAGTAAGGGACAAGTAGATTTGGTCTCTTTTTTGGCCAGCCTCCTTTCTTAAAGACTAACTGCTTATTGTGGATCTTCCAGTTTTAGATCCAATGGTAAGAGAGGGATCAAGAAATAATGTAGATATAATCATTTTATAAAAGAATGCTGTTTAATCTGGCGTCAGGCTACTCTGTGTTTCAGATGCCTAAGTGATGGCTATTTCTCTCCTGAGCACTTTGAGGGTTTTTCTGAGATATCTCACCATTGGGGACTTCAAACTTTAGGTCTCTGACTGGTAACCTGCAGCTTCCTCTCAGCCTTTGTCTTCCTAGAAATACTTTATATGTTGGGACTCTCTTATCTTACAGTAAGCTTTCTTGAGACTAGTGCCTTTGAGCTCTCAAGAAGACTTATTTTCAGAAATCTACTAGGCTAATGGGAAAACACATACATTGTTGTTGGGTCCAATGTTGGAAGTATAGACCCTTCCCAATATAGTCTTGATTCAAAGCTTTGCTACTTCTAGCTTGCCTCACATGGAGAGGTTCTTAGAAGTGTACCCTCCAAAATTAGCCTGAGTTAGAGAAGAAAATTTTTACTAGTGTAAGGAAAGGAAAATGACAGTAATCAAAAAACTCTTTAAATTGATATTCTTTTCCAATTATTCACAATTTCTTATGAATTTGTAGCCTTTTCTTATATAGGCAAGAGGTGATTAAAGAAGAAAACTGGATTCATATTCTCTGAACCTATTCTTAGTAGGTTTGTTATCTAGTGTTCTTCGCCTCTGGGGCTTATAAAGAGGAAAAGACACAATATTTGTGAAATCTTGGCCACATCATTTAAACTGCCTAGATCTGTCTCCTCAACTGCAAAATCCATTCAGAGATAGGCCTCTGCCAGGCTTTAGAGAGAACTTAATGTAGTATACTTCTTGCCTTCAAGGAAGTGATGGTTTACTAGAGAAGACATACCTAAAAATAATCCCCCTACTAAAAATTAAATTAGCAAAAGTAGAAGTAAGCAGGATGGGCTAACCCTTAGAAACAGAGAAAGGGGAGAAGAAACAGTTGTTTCCAACCAACATGAGGACTCTTTTCAGGTTTGGGTGCTCCACAACACTTGTCAAGATAGCAAGTGTTCAGTAAATACATATATGTATAAATAAATGCCCAAAGATGTAAATATTAGGAAACCATTCACTTATAGGACTGAAGGGGTATACTTTTTAGTACTTGAAGATGAGCTACCAAATATGATCCTGAGCTAGTTATATTCTGTCATAGGGAACCCTTTTAAAACAAGTACATCCATTTGCAAAATGGCTGGCCAGTGCCAGAAATGCCATTTCTGGTCATGTTTGAAAATCAGACAAAGAGACCAACACAAGAATCACATGTATAAACTCTAACATCGACCAAGTTGTCTACCTATCTGAGCTATAAAAGAGCTCACCAGTTCTTTTCTCTTTGACACACCTAAGTAGAGATAAAGCCTCTGCTAAGGGGACCAAAGAAAGGTACTTACGAAAAGAAGGGAGATCTGAGAAGGAAGAATAATTTGAGAGAGGAAGATCTAGGGCAGCAAAAACTAGCTTGTACCTCTGCCATGACACTATGATGCATAGTTGAAATGTATGTGTTCACTAAGCATACACAATGTGCCTATTATTTGCAAGGCATTGTTGAGAAGATATAATGGCCTTTAAGATCAGTCATCATTTATATAAAATTTATACAATAAATAAAATAATTCAAGGCAGTATATCATGTAGCCTCCTACCAAAGCCTTTGCCAACTCTTGGAAGAATGATAGCCATTCTTTTCTCTGACATCCTGGAAAATCCTACATATTCTATCATAATATATCCTCATATAGGATTTCCCTCCCCGAAAATCTGTGCGATATCCTTGAGTATAGGCCATATTTTTTATAGCCTTTCTATCATCAATGGCAAAAACATAAGAGATCAATAAATTGAATGAATGGATGACTTAATAATGGACACATGAGTGGTATAGACAGAAAGCCTGAGTGCTTCAACAATTGAACAGACTGGTTGTTAAAGGGAAAAATGTTTTAACATGGGAAATATTGCCAAAGAGATATTGGCTGAGGAACAGTGGGGGGAAGGTAGGAAGAAATTTACTTGACGACATGAAAAGGGATTAGAAAGAAAGTAGAGCAGACTAATTTTATAGACTAGCACCACTTTCAGGAAGGATGAAAGAAGAAAGAACTGACACAAAGGACTTGGTTCTAAGCCAGTCCACATGACAGGTTCAGGCAGTACAGTTGGCTCTTTTCTCATTATGTGTACTTCTGAGGTGTAATTAAAGGAGTTTGTCCTCAGCAGTCAGTTCAGCTGTTAAAGGAGGTGTTTGTGCCACTCGTATAACCTGACACAGCATAGTCAGTCTGTTTATTGTGATGGATTTTGGTAAGGTTAAAAAAAAAAGAGGTCTCAGATGAATCAACAAAGGCTTCTGATTCACAGTGTGTCTTAACTTAGCTGTTAAACATTCTACCACCTTCATATAAGTGGCCAGGATTTTCCATAACAGTTACTAGTAGACATATAGAAAAATCTCTTTTGTCTAGAGCAGTGGTCCCCAATCCTGGTCTGTGGCATATTAGGGACAGGGCAACAGAGCTCTGCTTCCCCCACCCTGTCTGTAGAAAAATGGTCTTCCATGAAACTGGTCCCTGTTGCCAAAAAGGTTGGGGACCACTGGTCTAGAGGATAGAATGGAAAATAGGAATTACTTGGGAACTAGGATTATTTGTGTGAGTATGTACATCATTGGCCTGGCAGGATCAAAGCTACATATAACATCTGAGCTATCTGCAAAATTTCTTTTATTTTTAATTTTTTTTAAAAAATATTTCAAAATATTAAGGTAGTAAAAGTGTTTTAACAAAAACTTGAATTCTTTTTATTTTGTTTGTTTTTGAATTGTTTGGATGAATTGTATAACATTGAACTCAGGGCGTTTAGTGTGCCTGTCACCAGCATAGTGTACATTATACCTGATAGGTAAGTTTTTATCTTTCCTCCCTCATGCCCACTCCCCTCAGGGAAATCCAAATTAAAACAACAATGAGATAACATCTTACCCCTAGCAAAATCGTTGTTATTAAAAGTAAAAAAAATGGCACTAGTGTTGGCATGGATGTGGTGAAAAAGGAACACTTATACAGTGTTGGAGGGACTATATATTAGTGCAACCTCTATGGAAAACAGTATGGAGATTCCCCAAATTAGTAAAAGAAGACCTACCATTCAATCAAGCAATCACTCTACTGGGTACCTACAAATGAAAAGAATACTTTATATCAAATTTCTTTTAAATATAAATTTGGCCATCCTTATCCATATTCATTCTTTGAATGAGAGTTCAGGTTGTTCAATAGTGACATTGCCTTATCTTTTAAGTTGTGTCATGACCACTTGCAATAAGCAAGACTATACTTATTGTCCAAATGGTGGCTTATGGAGAGAAAGCCAAAAAACCCATCAAGTTGGGTTCTGATACCTTTTTATTAGAGATTCACTCATTCATTTGGAGTTTTGAAACTATTTCCTTCCTTAATAAGCATCTAATAAGATGTGAACATGTCCAAAGTAGCAGTGACATAAACTTTTAGTTTTGGATGTCCACTTAGGTCTATAAACCCAAAAACTGGAGAGGTCTCTTAGAGCTCATGCAGTCATAGCATTTTGGATTCCCAAACACTGAACTTACTGTCTTCAATATGCAGATGAGGTGACTGAGACCCAAGGTGTTAAAGTGTTGTGCACAAAGTTAAATGATTTGGTTACAGAACCCAAAACTAATGCCAAATCTTCTGACTCTCACCACCAGTCTTTCCTTTATGCCATATCTTGTTAGGGGTGAATCCTCTGTCAAGAGGACAAAAAGAGGTATTAATACTTGGAAAAGAAAGGAATATCCAAGGAGGAAGAACAACCTGAGAAAGGAAGGTAAAGGACAACGAAAATAAACTTGTTCTTCTTCTGTGATGCCTCAGGACAGCCTCATGTGGGAGCTCAGCCATACCACAAAAAAAGAGCTGTTGTCAAATCAAAATATAGTCCTGGATTTCAGCAGTATCAGGACAATAATGCAGATTTTACTTCTAATGATAGGATTTTTATTTCTGTTGTATAAAACAAATTCACGCCCTCTCTCTCTCTCTCTCTCTCTCCCCATACATATATATCATTTCTAATTTTTCAATTCTTATAAATATACATTTCAATGAAATAGCTCTATATGACTCTTAGTAAATACTACTGTACAACATTAGCTCAGGGCACTTTTTTCACTTAATTGAGTTAAAAATGGTGATCAAAAGACTATTTTTTAAAAAAATAATTAGTATAATATTCCAGTAAGATAAGGAAAAATACAGAGCTAATTCATGAAATGAGTGGCCTCTTTTCCAAAGTGGTGTTTGCCAGTTATGTAGCTCAGCAAATAACTACTATCTAGAATGAATGATAAATTGATTGGACTTTTAAAAATATTTGTTAAAGTAAATGTTTATATTTAATTTTAGTTTTAAATGATCCTGATTAGTTGAAACATTTCATAAACACATATAAGTTCTCAATTTTTATTGAGATGTTTATGTATTTTCAGTTGAAGAGCTGTAAATGATTATGGAAATAAAAGACTGCAGTCATGATTCTGTTGTTCTCTTTGAAGAAAGGTGTGTTTGTTTCTTACCTTATTAGCTTAGTGAAGCAAGAGGTTATATTAGTTTCCTCATGCTGCTGTAACAAATTACTACAAACTTAGAGATGTAAAACAAGACATATTTATTATCGTAATAGTTTTGGAAGTTGGAAGTCCACAATGTGTCTTATTGGGCTAAAATCAATGTGTTGGCAGGTCTGTGTTCCTTTTTGAAGGCTCTAGTGGGAGAATCATTTTCCTTGCCTTTTCTAATATCTTCAAACCGGCAGCATCATATCAAGTCTTTTGTACACTGCCATCTCTGACTCTCTCTTCAGAGTCTCTCTTCCATTTTTAAGGACCCTTGTGATTACATTAGGATCACCTGTATAATCTATGGTAATCTATTTTAAGGTCAGCTGATTAGCAACCTTAATTCTTTTTGCTGTGTAACCTCACCATATTCACAGATATTGGAGATTAGGACCTAGATATTTTTGGGAGCCATTTTTCTGCCTACCACAGAGCTCAAGAAGGTTAAAGTGAAAAGCTGTTACTGCCAGTTAACAGCAAGCGACTGAGGATATTACCATATCTTTGTTGAGAATTTCATGCTGAAGTGTTTGTGATGAGTGGGCCCAATGCAATATTTCTCTAATGCATAAAATGAGACCTGGTCCTTTCCCCTCACCTCACTACATGCAAGGGTGCCCAGCAGCTAAATCTGTGCCGAAAAATATTATTGTGTTAACTACTGATTATTTGAGCATATTCCATCAGAATGTACCTGTATGTGTACAAGTAGTAGGCAGCTAGTACATTCAGATAAGAGCCATTTTGAACAAAACAGAAAATACAGCAAAATTCAAAATATAGTTTATGTAAATACCACATCCACTTTTTTCTTCAAAATGCATTTAAAGATTTTTTTACTTCTGGCAATTAGCACATTAGTTAAGTTAGAAAGTTGTATTTTGTTTTTTTTTTTTCACAGAATGAAGTATAGTGATGCAAATTTTACAAAATTGATAAAGATGACCAATAAACCTATCTTGGGGACATAGGAAATAATACTAATTTTTTTTTTCTTTTAGGGAAAGTTAGTCGATTCCTTGTTTCCCTTATGCAGGTTATCATGACATATTGAGATTAGTCATGCCAACTGTTGAGCAGGTGGTTCTCCTCCTTGGCATCCCTATTGCTTACACACTTCTACTCAAGTCATTCCTTACTCAAAAGAGAAAATCATCTGGCAGTAAAACAATCTGTGGCAGTTAAACACCATGTGGCATCACAATATTTGTGTAGATTAAGCAAACACAATGTACACATAATGTGCAAGACACTGTTGGATGGATATAAAAGCCTATTTCACCTTCTCCTTTTTCAATTTCTTCCCACTCCTTAATTATTCCTGACTTGCAAACATAACCCTGGATTCAAGGATAATTAGGATTCAGATTCTGAAGATCATAATTTTTATAATTTAACATTACTACATTTTCAGCTTTCATTATGTATAAACACATTCTAATTTAAATGAATAGTAAATGTAATTAAAGTAGTGGAAAAGATTTTAGAAAAACTATTAAATATAAAAACACTTTTAATATTGCCTACACATAGTAAACATTACACAGAGCTATTATTGTCATTATTAGTGACTTGACACTTTAATTTTATTTTAATAGTGATATAATAACACCATCCAAATTCATACATGCATTTTAAATTTTTTCTCTATTTGCACTTCTTTTGAAATTGTGATTTCTATTTTTCTTATCAAATGTTAAAAATGAAAGTATGTTTTCTTTCTTTCTGCCTATGTCTAATTTATATCAAACAGTTAAAATTGATTCAACTTTTGACAACCTTTAATTAGAAATGTTATCCTTTGTTTTCATGATGAAAAAAAGTACTAAATATCAATGATTAAATTGTCCTAGGATATGTAAGGAAATGATAAAGCCTGTAAGCTTCCTACTTCCTTTGCACTCTCAGTTGTAAAGACTGAAATAATCTTGTACTCTGGCTACTCCACGCTGTATTTATTAGACATAATGGGAGAGATTTGTTGTGACATATAACCTTTTTTTCTACTTGCCTTAGGATATTACCCATTGTGAAAGTGCTTTTCTTAAATCTTTGTTAAATTCATACTGAAATAATCTACTTTATTCATGTCCTCAAGCTCACATATGTATATCAGCCTTTGGTTTAATAACATTTCAGGTCTCAAAAAATAAGAGTATCTGTGGTAGCAATCACTTTAATGTAACGAGACGAGAAAAGAAAGAAAAAGAAAAAAGAGAAAAGAAAAAGGTTAAATCAAAAAAGATTTGGGTTACTGACATTCTCTGAGAATATTTTTTTAATATTTGGCAGCTCTATTAAGTTCCCAATTCCACTGCTATGAAAGAATACTTGTTTTAATTTTTGTTCTGAGTATATCTGATAAATGTAATTTTGTTTCCACAGGTAGCTGTGCAGAAACATCATGTAAGTTCTGCTAAAGCTTGGTTCGGAACATGGTTCAGCCTATATTTTTGTAGAGGGTTCTTTTCGGATTTATATCTGAAATACTTGTTTCATCTATGTGACAACATCTGTTTAGAATGACACACATTTTCTGTACATGTTATACCGTGGTTGCTTTTACTTTATTAGTTGTTCAGTTTCTTTCTGGAAAATGCTTAAGGCATTGATTTGAATTTATCTTAGAATTCACACCTTTAGAATTCACTGATTTATCTTTACTTTTTAAACCATAGTATCATCATAAATCCTTAAATTAATAGCCTACAGATTTGAAATGTAGAATTTGAAGGAAATACTGATTCATCATTTTTTTTTTCTCCCTGCCTAAATTACGTCATCTGACGTCTGCCATAAATTTCTGTTTCCTTTGTTCCTGGTTTCTGCTTGCCTCTCTGGGTTAATTGTTAATAAACTAAGTTTTCTAACTTGCTTCATACTTTTGATGTGTAACTTACTCTTTTACTTATCATTAATTTTTTTATGTACACATTTCCTTTAGTCATTTATTTCATCCCTCATTCATGGAAACAACAGACCCTAGTTTTTTCCTATTTCTTTTATTTTCTTTTGTCTCTGTAGCATCTCCTAACCCATATAACTACTATTGTTGGTAGGTAAACTTCCAAAGAAACCTATTCTAGACATTCTTCGATTTTAATGATTTCTGTTCAATATTTTATTCCCTATATTTTAGCGATATATGTTGATATATTACTTCTTTTTTTTTTTTTTTTTTTTTTTTTTTTGAGACAGAGTCTCGCTTTGTTGTCCAGGCTAGAGTGAGTGCCATGGCATCAGCCTAGCTCACAGCAACCTCAAACTCCTGGGCTCAAGCAATCCTTCTGCCTCAGCCTCCCGAGTAGCTGGGACTACAGGCATGAGCCACCATGCCCGGCTAATTTTTTATATATATATATCAGTTGGCCAATTAGTTTCTTTCTATTTATAGTAGAGACGGGGTCTCGCTCTTGCTCAGGCTGGTTTTGAACTCCTGACCTTGAGCAATCCGCCCGCCTCGGCCTCCCAAGAGCTAGGATTACAGGCGTGAGCCACCGCGCCCGGCCAGATATATTACTTCTTAAAATACATTTTATTAGGAAGTTTATAAAATAGAATCATTTATAAAATATATCTGATTTATAGTATTCATACTAATAGTTTTATTGCCCTTAGAAGATATACAATGAAAGAAATAGGGAGAAAGCATATGAATAGCTTTTGTTGTTTTAACAATATGCAAAATATTTAGTAGTAGTAAAATTTAGCTGTAGGAAAATTAAGGTTTCTGGGCTAGGCTATTTCTATTTATAGCATTTAAAATGGAGCATAATATTAGCTATCTCAGACAGGCCATGCCAGAGTGAATAGTTATGTGGGAAAACTTAAAAAGTTTAATCATACAAATATTATTTAAATACTAACCGTTATAAAAGTACATTTTTATCTGTTGTCTGCAGTTAGGGTGACACATCTGAATTTAAAGGTTTAATAATATAAATATGTGCAAATGTAGAAACACAGGCTTATATGTACATTTCATATGCCATGTATAGATGAAAACCCAAATTGTAGATATTTGTGTCTAATTGTTTTCCAAATAATTCAGAATATATTGTTCTTATAAGAAATGTGTTTCTCTCTGGAAGGCTTGTGTGACAATAAAAAAAAAAAAAAAAAATAAAAAAAAAAAAAAAAAAAAAAAAAAGAAATGTGTTTGGATTTTAGGACTATTTGAAATTTATAACTTAGGACATATCTATGGTTATATTTGTAGTTTGGGCAGAATTTGCTTTCCTTACCAAAATTGAGTTTTGATTGGAGAAGCCTTGACTCTTATAACTGACTAAAATTTTTATAAAACACAAACCCATAGCAGTGTTGATCATACCAACCTCTCATGCAGATAAGAAAGTATAGCCCAGAAATAGGAAGCATCTTGCCCATATTCACGTCAATGTGCAAGTTAGAACAAACAAGTTTATGTGATACTGTTAACTTATGTTTCAGAAGGAACACTTGCTTTTACATCAGACACTTTGGATGTCAAAGCTATTCTGGATGCCGGAAATGGAAATATTCATATTGAGACATAGGGACTGATCAAGGCCAGGAACTGAGATAATACAGCTTTCAGGGTAAGAGTCACTTTGCTGATCTGGAAGAATGGCCATGTGAAGGTTTTCTTTAATGTGGCAGTTCATATGCCAATTTCATCCAATATTTATCTTTATTAGCCATTAATAGGCATGGGCATGAATATCAGGTCAAGGTTTTACAAATGTGAAATTCATCATTGTGATTCTAAAGCAATTTTATTTTGTACTGTTATAACATTTTTTTACAAAACATATAGCCTGTCCATTTTAGCCTGTCCACTTTTGTAAAGTATGTTTTTCTTTAATAGTCCTTTTTCTAAGCCAAAAACCAAAAACATCTCAAAAGCATTGGTACTACTTTGCCATGGGGCAGGGAAGGGGTGTCTGGACAATTGGAAGGCCATAGGTATTTTAGAAAGCTTGTATTAGCATTCAGTTTCTATTTTTCTTTTTCTATCTCGCAACTCCCATATCTATCTACCCTAGCTTTTGAGAGGCACTGCTAGTAAATTGCATGAATGACTGATTTAAATTTTAACTACCTTTTCAACTTTCATTGGGGCATCTTTTATGGAAAAGTCTAGATAATGATCATTTCTGTTTTCTTCATAGCCCTTCACACAGGGTTTTACAAATAGTAGGCACTCAATAAATGTTTGCTGAATGAGGGTAGATGAGTCAAAGATAAATGTAAGAGATCCTTATGTAACTCAAAAACAGAAAATTCAGACCCGAAAAGATGAATAATTGATTATATTACCTTTTTACAGGAACTTATTAGTTATAAATCACAGAACCTGTTTATTGACTCTCAAAGTCTCTCTGTTCAGCCTCCCAACTTATGAAACATACTCTTCTAAATATGGCTGATAGGATGCAATGCAGCCAAATCTTCATTCTTTCACTAATAGACAATGACTACTCAGAAAGTACTAGTCCCATTTGCAATAACTCTAGCTGTTCAAATGTAATTAAGGAAGAGCTGCATTCTTGTAATGTGTCCCCTGCCTCCAGCTCTAGTTGCATTTTTTTAATTGAAATCATTTTAAAGCTAGCACCTCTCCCATATTACCATATTATAAGCCTTCAAATGTTTAAAATTATATGAAATGTTTTTCAGATCCCTTATTATCCTGGCTGCAATATCTTGGCATACTCTAATATGTTACTATTTGTAGTCTTTTTGTACCTTGCCTTTATTTAAATCTATTAAATAGGGATTTATGGATTCCAATTGTAAAAGAAAACAGAAAACTTCCCTAACTATATATATATATATATATATATATATATATATACATATATATGTGTGTGTGTGTGTGTATAAAATGGTTAGTAGAATTTACACAGTAAACTTTGAGATTACTAAATTTTTAGAACTCTTAATTATTCATTCAAATATTCTACATAGTCAAATGCATAGGACTGAAGAAAAATCTTTTATACTCAAACAATATGATTTGGTGGGTTAAATTATTCTTATCTTGTCATAAACTGCAAATGCATCCATTTATTTTGCACTGTGATAACAAGGTCATTTTTGTCCCAGAGTGGAGCCCCCTAGAGGGTAATGTGATTTGTCTCTTAATCACCATGAAAGAT
This sequence comes from Microcebus murinus, assembly GCF_040939455.1. Taxonomy (NCBI): domain Eukaryota; kingdom Metazoa; phylum Chordata; class Mammalia; order Primates; family Cheirogaleidae; genus Microcebus; species Microcebus murinus. The sequence goes on from NC_134112.1 coordinate 57,645,054, forward strand.
ATTTTGGGCTCTCAAAAGTATTAGATCAGTCAATCATCAAGGAAAAGATATTTTCTCTGACCCAGTTTACTTAAGTGATTTATATGTAGCTTAAAAGTTTAGAGTCTAAAATTACTCATGATATTGAATGTGTTTTTTAATTTGCTCAGGTCCCATGGAACTCATTTAAGTTCAGCACTTACATTGACTTACAGGCCTAGGTGCAATGGTGATCTCTATACAAATATAGCAAAGAACAAAGTATTGCTTTTGGGGTATGAAGAGAATGCACAGTGAGCCATAGAGAAAACAGTAGAATTAGGGTACCATTTGAACTTTTTTTCCAAAGGTGAAGCATCTAGTAATATAAATATCAGTAAGGATTGCTATCTTTTCCTGAATTTATAAACTATGGAATGTGACCAATGCTGTCTGAATACTATGTTTTTCTTTTCTTATTCACTTAAAGTTCCTGAGACAAAAAGTTAAATTTTGACATGCAGAGAAGGAAGAGGAGTGTTCCCTGATATATATTATGAATGAAAACATTTTGAGCAGGTAAAGCCATTGACTTCCTCCAAGCTAACCCTAACATGTGCATGGCCTGGGGCAAGTACAAATGGATACTATAAATCTAAATATTTGATATAAATTGAACAAACAAGCCATAACATTATAGCTGATCTGTCTCCTATCTTTCCTATCTTATCAAATACAGCTTCACAGTGACTAAGGAAGCCAGGTTCAAATTTAGACATTTCTAACACCCTGTAGTTAGTTTCATGCTGGAATCTGACCCCCAATTCTTGGTCCATGGATTGCTCTTTTCCCTTCCTATCCTGACTCCATCCAGCACCATGAAGAGACTCATGTGTACTCATGTGGGCTTCTCAGCCTGCATGACCAACCTGCAGCCACATGCCAGAACCCTGACAAAATGCCCTGTTTGGTCTCCCTTGGGCCTAGAGGTGTGCACATGGGCAACAAGGTTCCCCTTAGGAAGATAGACCTAAGGAAGATACGTGGAAGTAAAATCAGGTAATTTGGAAGTTCCAAGCACTGAGAGAGCAGTCTAGATAGAGGTATATGGGCTTTGGGTGGTCAAGTCATTAGGCCCTGTAGATCCTTAGCTCCTTGAAAGTAGTGACAGGAAGACCTGTATTGGGCCTAGGAAAAGAGTCTGGGTCTAAGGAAGGTCTGGCTTTTTTTCTGTGTGTTTAAGCATGCATTTCCCTGAATGAGAGATTGTTCCTGGGAAATATGCAACTGTGTGTGATGAAGACAGTGATGGCATTGCAGTTTCTGAAAAGAAAAATGTATTCCTATAACTCAAAAAGAAATGTTAAAGACAAAATGAATGCAAAAGACTATTAACAAAGATTCACCCTATTTTATCTTGATGTTATTTTCCATTTACTTTGATCGATGTTTTCTGTTAATGAATAATAATATTAATAAGACTATATGCGGACTGGGCGCGGTGGCTCACACCTGTGATCCTAGCACTCTAGGAGTCTGAGGTGGGTGGATCACTGAAGGTCAGGAGTTTGAAACCAGACTGAGCAAGAGTGAGACCCCATCTCTACTAAAAATAGAAAGAAATTAATTTGCAAACTAAAAATATATAGAAAAAAATTAGCCAGGCATGATGGCACATGCCTGTAGTCCCAGCTACTCGGGAGGCTGAAGGGGAAGGAATGCTTGAGCCTAGGGGTTTGAGGTTGCTGTGAGCTAGGCTGACACCATGGTACTCTAGCCCAGGCAACAGAGTGAGACTCTATCTCAAAAAAAAAAAAAAAAAAAAAAGACTATATAAAAACCTACCTGTCGTTGGTAGAAAAATTGAGAATGAATCTCACAGTTGCTATGTCCTTGTTAGATGTTGTTACTCCAGCTGTTTGGGTCATAGGGCTGGGCTGTCAGTTTGAGAAGCAGATGGCTATAATTAGTTCTTTAGGTAAAAATGAACATTATCACCCCTATAACCAGGAGAGTTAAGGAGAGCCATTTTTTACTCTCTTTTTGGCCCTTGAAAATACCTCTGGTTTCTTGTCACCAAATTCCAGCAGGTGCCAAAGTGCTGCAGGTTTCTATGTTTAACACTGTAGTTTTCCTGTGTAGAAATTCATATACACTGCTCTGTGTCATTGCAGCTGCTCATATTTTATATAATACAGTCATCTCTGTCAGATTTAATGTTGAATTATCAGATTTACTTTGTGCTCACTTTATATTTTGAAAATATCTTTTCTTTAAAGTCTTAATAGTCATTTTTGAATTGACTAGATTAAATGTAAGATGACTTCTGTGTGTGCCTTGCAAGTAGAATATGAGTTCAGATTTTGAAATTTTCATTGTTGGCAAGCATAGTACAGGATGTGGCCTAGTTTTAAATTGTTTGTTTGAAATAAAAATTTAACTGGAATTGAATACTGTGCTTTCTGGAGTTTATAAAATTTTGACTGTGGTTATATTTTTTACTTAAAATAGGTATACCTACACTTCATCCAGAAATTATTTTTTAATAATTTTAAAGGGATTACTATTGAGCAGTTTTTAGAAAGAAGGCAAGAAATGTTTTCTTCACGGTATCTACATTCAACTGTATTTTACATGTTATTTATATAAATAGTCATATAATAAAAAAACTAAGTTATTATATCAATTCATTAAATATTAAAAAAACATGCTAAATCATTTTTATATACTGTTAATATACTTGATGTAAGGAGAAATCAGTAAACATGTAAGTAACGAATACATGAAAAAAAAACTTATGGGCTATTCTTTGAAATTTAGTCTTTAGTAGAGAAACACTATTTAAAATTTCCCCTATTTTTTTTTATTTTGGCATATTATAGGGGTACAGATTTTAAGGTTTCAATAAATGCCCTTTCCCCCCTCCCCCCACAAGTCTGAGTTTCCAGCATGACCATCCCCCAGATGGTACGCATCTCCCTCATTATGTATGTATAAACCCACCCCCCCTCCCACCTGCCCAATACTCTATTACTGTAGTACCTATGTGTCCACTTAGGTGCTACTCAGTTAATACCAGTTTGCTGGTGAGTATATGTGGTGCTTGTTTTTCCATTCTTGGATACTTCACTTAGTAGTATGGGTTCCAGCTCTAACCAGGAAAATATAAGATGTGCTATATCACCGTTGTTTCTTAGAGCTCAATAGTACTCCATGGTATACATATACCACATTTTATTAATCCATTCTTGGATTGATAGGCACTTGGGCTGTTTCCACAGCCTTGAAATTATGAATTGTGCTGCTATAAATATTCGAGTGCAGGTGCCTTTTTTGTAGATTGTCATTGGATCCAATGACATTCCCCTATTTTTTATTATACATGCCTAGAAATAGCAAAAAAAAAAAAAAAAAAGAGCAAAAATTTCAGGTGCAATGTCCACCTGTGTGCGTGTGTGTGTGTGTGTGTGTGTGTGTTAGGCACTATTCTAAGGATTTTATGTGGTTGATCACATTTGATCTTCACACCAACCCCAATAAAATAGGTGCACTTTTGTCTTCATGTTACAGATTTGGAAACTGATGCATAGAGTGCATAAGTGATTTGTCTAAGGTCAGACACTAGTATAGGGTAGAATTGAAGTTTGAACTAGTCATTTTGAATTTCTTCACTATATAATACTGTTCTTGGAAAGTTATAGAATTTATAGGGCATGAAATTCGGTAGACACTGAAAAATAGTTTTGAATAAAAAATAATGGAAAAATACTAGTACATTTTCCTGTGGAATTCTAGATTTGTAAAAGAGCAATAGACTTAGAGGAGGGAGACTGGTTCTGGTTTTTGCTACTGAATGGCTATGTGGCATTGAACAAGTCACCTTACCCTCTCTGAGCTTCAATTTCCTCATTTATAAAATATGGAAAGTAACATTGTTTCACTGAGTTGGTATAAGGATTAAATAAAATACTGTGTATATAATTTTATAAGAATTTGTATAATAGATGAATATGAAATAAAAGTTTCTGGCCTTCTTCCTATATCCCTCCCTCTCTCTGAGCCTCAGTTTTCAATGAAAAATGGGAGAATTAGGCTAGATGATATGATAGTTTTCTAGTATCTCTATAATCTCATGGTTACTATAAAAATTGCCCCTTTAAAAAATCCATTAGTTCATTGTAAATAATTTAATAGTTATTTTATTAAAACATAATCTTGGATTTTTAAGATTATATTTTTATAGTTGTTTCCCTAGAACTATATAGCCTGAAAAGAACTTAAAAGGCTATCTACTTAATATGAAGATCTAGGACAGCTAATAGGATATCAGAATCTTGTGTTAGGAAATTTTAACACAGCCAGTTCTAATGTTCAGAATATTTGCAGCCATGAGTATTGTTTTATCTTTTATTTAAACCTTCCTTACAAAATTTAAGTTATTTTTTATTGGGGGGGGTGAATATTCAGTGAAATTGAGACATACCCTAATTGAATTTAACTAAGTCACTTTTCAAAGTTTTTTTTCACTTTTTAATCATTTATTATTATATATAAAATTAAGAATGAGATGGAGGCCGGGCGTGGTGCCTCATGCCTGTAATCCTAGCACTCTGGGAGGCCAAGGCGGGTGGATTGCTTGAGGTCAGGAGTTTGAAACCAGCCTGAGCAAGAGTGAGACCCCATCTATACTATAAATAGAAAGAAATTAATTGGCCAACTAATATATATAGAAAAAATTAGCCGGGCATGGTGGCACATGCCTGTAGTCCCAACTACTGGGGAGGCTGAGGCAGCAGGATTGCCTGAGCCCAAGAGTTTGAGGTTGCTGTGAGCCAGGCTGACACCATGGCACTCACTCTAGCCTGGGCAACAAAGCGAGACTCTGTCTCAAAAAAAATAAATAAATAAATAAATAAATAAATGAGATGGCCAAGTTTCAGGAGTAATTTTGTTGAGATTTACAATTTAATCTGTATAATAGAGAGTATAATATGAGAGTTATAATATGTATAATATGTATAATTATGAGAGTTATAATTTGTATTATAATATAATAATATATGCATTAGTATAATACATATATAATGTATATTGTATATTGTATATAATGTATATATATCTGTATAATATGAGAATTATAATTTAATCTACATATTGGTTTTTTTTCAGGCTTTCAAATAGAAAACCCCACTTTTGAGATTTTCTTAATTTATTAGCAATAACTAACCATTTTTTTATTTCAGAGTATTATAAAGTTACAAATGCTTTGGTTACATATATTGCCTTTGTACCACCCTACAAGTGTTTCCATTCTCCAGACAGCATGCAGCGCATTTGTTAAGTGTGGATTTATCCATCCCCTTCACCCCTCTTCCCACCTTCTGGACACCCTATGAATGTTACTTCCCATATGTGCATGCTAGTGTTGATCAATCAGTAACAACTTAATGGTGAGTACATGTGTTGTTTTTTTTTCCATTCTTGTGATACTTCACTTAGAAGAATGGGCTCCAGCTCCATCCAGGATAATATAATAGGTAGTCATTTTTTCTTTATGGCTGAGTAGTACTTTATGGTGTACATATACCACATTTTATTAATCCACTCATATATTGGTAGGCAGTTTGGTTATGTCCATATGTTTGCAATTGTGAATTGTGCTGCTATAAACATTTGGGTGCAGATGTCTTTTTTATAGAATGTCTCTTTTTTTTCCTTTGGGTAGATGCCCAGTAGTGGGATTGCTGGATCAAATGGTAGTTCTACTTTTAGCTCTTTGAAGTATCTCCATATTTCTTTCCATACAGGTTGTACTAGTTTGCAGTCCCACCAGCAGTGTATGAGTGTTCCTATCTTTCTGAATCCACACTAACATTTGTTGTTTGGGGACTTTTTTCCATGTTTTTTAAAAATATCAGCATATTATGGGGGTACAAAGGTTAAAGTTATGTATATTGCCCATGCTCCCCCTCCCCCCTCGAGTCAGAGCTTCAAGCATGACCATCCTCAACATTGCACAAGCCATTCTCACTGAGATTAAGTGTTATCTTATTGTGGTTTTGATTTGCATTTCCTTGATGATTAGGTATGTTGAACACTTTTTCATATGTTTGTTGGCCATTAGTCTATCTTCTTTTGAAAAGTTTCTGTTCATGTCCTTGGCCCACTTTTTACTGGGATTGTTTGATTTTTTTTTTCTTGATGATTTTCCTGAGTTCTATATAGATTCTAGTTATCAGCCCTTTATCAAATATATAGCATGCAAATATTTTCTCCTATTCCATAAGTTGTCTATTCACTCTAGTGATTGTTTCTTTGGCTGTGCAGAAGCTTTTTACCTTGATCACATCCCATTTATTTATATATTTTTTGATGCTGTGATCATACTTGGAAAAGCTATTTTTATTCATTTCTTCATTTCTTTAACTTTCAGAGAGGGCCTACATTGATCATGTAGTAATAAATTTATCTTATTTCTACACAGGTCTCATTTTTAAAAAATCTTAGCATGTTAAGAATAGAATGCCAATATAGTAATCATCCATGTATTTTTTTCAGTCCTCTTATCATTTTGGAATTCTGTGTCATTATTTGTGCTCTGTCTCTAAGTTTGGACTTCTATCCCTAAAGCTAGCCTGGCATCCAACCAATTGAGGGCATGTGTCTTTTCTCCAATTTAATTAAAAGTCAACAAATAAAAACAGGCAATATGGCATGGTTATAATGTGTTATAAAATGACATCTGAGAATAAGTCCACATTCTTTGTCACTCTTCAAGTTTGGACATCCTATATCCTCCCTGGAAAGTAATGCCAGAATGAGAGAAGCAGCATATCTTTCAAATCATTGACTCACTACACTTTTCTATGACACTACATTGGTAATGGCAAATGCTATTAAAACAATACACTTGCAAATTGGTTTGTGTACATATTAATCATGGACTATGCATAAATGAAAAAGATCGCATGTGGCATGTGTATCTATATACAAATCAATACTATTTCCTGGGGTGTTTTCAGTTTTAAATATTATCTGTATTTGATAGAGCATAACACTCTATTTTTTTTGTTTATTTGTAAAGAATGAATATAAAAATCTTTGAAAATACCACTTAAGTATAATAAAAATATGCTTTGATGATCGTAGCTATTTAACCTATGTGATCTAAACAAAATACGTGAAATACATTAAATATATCCATAACTGATCCTGTGTATCTCCATGGTTATGATCAAGGTCTGGCATGTTGGGTGGTGGCAATTCATGTTACACTGAATGTAGCCACTGTTATGGGGCCAGGTACTGCTAAAGAACTGCTCAACATTTGGATGGCTGTGCTTATAGAACATGCTTATGTATACTGTGGTTAGTGTATCATTTTAGAAAAATTCTTTTTAACTGTGAAGTGCAATTGCATGAGTCCAAGTGAATATATTTATTTATAATCTCTAAGAATTATAATGTATGTCATGACAAGGAAATATACAATTGCTCAAAATCAGTTAAGGAATACTATTAATCACTGCAGTTTGTATTTAGGGAATTCTGTAGTGAAGCCACAGGGCACTATTCTGCTGCTGTTCTATACATCTATCCCTGGAAGTATATGTTAACTGTGACTATAAATTACTTGCCTTTGCAGATAACTTTTGTAACTCCAAAGATGAAATGCAAAGTCAGCACAATAGCCTTGCCTTTTTTTTTTGAAATGATTTCTCCTCAAAGCATAATTGATTTTCCTCTTCCAAAGTATTTTTATATGTAAAAAAATTTAATATACATGTGTACCTTATTAAATTTATATATATAAACAATAGAATGTTGAAACATAATTTCACTAATTCAGCAATACTACACACATTGGTAACATTGTTATTCTATAGTTCTGCAATATGTGTCATTTTTGTGAGAGCCTTCTTTCTGTTCCCTATTGGTATGTCCGCTTATTGAAGAGAAGAATAGCTAAAAAAACAAAAGGGTAGAGAAAAATAAGACTGTATTGAGATAAAACAAAGCAGTGTAGTCCATGAATTCTATTTTCTCTGACAGCCTTTGCTGAACTCACATATACCCCCCTGTTTTTCTCATTAGATAAAATAAAATGGAACTAAAATATTCTTCTAAATACTTTGAATACATAAATAGATTAATGCTATATGACCACTATACTATATTATTTAGAATTATGATTAATATAGATGTAAGTCTTAGGGCCGATATATGATAGTGGGAAAACAGTTTGATTTAATAACCTTTACCTAGCATCTATTTCAGGCAAGTGCTTAATATTTGCTGCAGCTTTCATTGTAAGACTGAATTGGATGCATCAATGTTGAAAATACAAGTTATTGGAATACAGAAAAAACATAGCTTTAACAATCAAGTATTCTTTTAAAGAATTAAGGGTTGTTAAACTAGAGCATAATCTACCAATTACCCAAAAGACACATGGGGAAAACTTCTGCTGATAGTCTTTCTTTTAGAAGCATTCCATTTGTATCCACTGCTTTTGTGTTGTGTATCTAGGGTGTGTATTTCCTGTAATATAATAATAGTACCTAATCTTTACCCAGCCACAAGATTGCTCTTTACAACCCTGGCAGTTATGTAACTCAACCTACCAACCTCCAAGAAATAGTGATTCCTGAATGAGTTGAAATGACACTGATGAATGGAAGGAGACCCAGATTCATGATTCTGAATAAGGTGGTAGAAAAACAGAAAGCAGTTTCCTTGGCTCTGTTATGTTAAAAGAAATACTTGGAATATGGAATATCTTGGCTAATTTAGGTTTCTTAGAGAAATTTGATCTAAGCTGTATGGCAGTAACAATTAAGCTATATTCACAAAGAGTTTTTCTCCTTTACATCTGTATTTTGCTATAGATCAATTCTTTTTTTACTTGTTGTTTATATGATAATACTAGGTCCTTTGAATCAAAGAAAAATAAGTTCAAGAAAAAAAATCAGATAACGTCAACCTTTTAGATTAACAATTTAAATGAGCTAATAGAAACCCTACATTTAAATTTCACAACCATTTGAAGGGGGATAATAAGCATGAATTTTCCATGGGTGGGATTTCACTGGTACTAGAAAGGATTTTACTGGTATGGAAGTAATTGGTTTAGGTTTAGGGAAAACAACTTCCTGTCCAGATGAATTAATCAATGATGAAAAACAGTACTACAGAATACTTCTCCAAAGCTTACATTGTTCAATTATACTTGGCTGCTTTTTATCAGGGAAATCTCAGGCTATAGTGACATTGACAGATTTCAGAATTTGTCTCAAGATATGCCTCTCACAGACATCATGAACCCACTGAATGCAAGAAGATTACAGCCTTCTTTTCAGCCAGTAAAATCCAAAAAGAAAATCTGGGTCTTAAGACAAAGACAGAAGGAACAAAAGAAGGGAAATGAGACACAGACCAAATGGATAGTGCTCTATACTAAGCTTCAAAGAAAAAAAGATCTTGGTGTAAAAATAGATGGCTCCTGATGACCTAATTTCACTACATTGAGGCCACATGTTGCTGCCATGTCCAATTAGTTGTGCTGGTCACTGTGTCTCTTATCAGAAAGCAGAGAAGCTTAGAAAATGCATGTGACAAGACTTGCATGCATGAAAGATTACGTGACCATTCTTACACCAAAATATATGTATTTAAAAAGCTAAAGGAAAATGAAACTAATTTAAAGGCACATGGGCAAAATGTGTGAGAAGAATTAATTATGTTTTCTGGAGTTAGACAAGGACATTCTATACATAAAACGAAAGGTAGGAAGATACTGGAGGAAAAGATTAAATGTGTTTATCTTAAAAATTTGAACCTATATGGTAAATACCATAAGTAACATCCTGAAAAAAAATATTTTCCATATACATGATATCTTGAAAGCTAATAAACTTGATATCCAGTGAATACTTTTAAATTGCACAAAAGGCATACATCCTGATAAGGATGGGAGTAAGGGCAAGGTGAGCAAAAGTCATGAAGAAACAACTCATAAAAACATGAAATTTTTTCAAATTAGTAAGCAAAGAATTGCTACTAAAAACAAGCATGTGAGATAATTATCACCTATCTAATTAACAAATATTAACAAATGTTATTACTTAATTCTGATTAGCATATGATGAGACCAATACATATATGCACCCATTGAGGGAGTATGGAAATCAGCTTGATATGGTCACAATAATCTAAAACCTAGGAAGCTTACCTAGGGAAATAAAAAATATACATACATATATATTTAGAAATATTAAAGTAAAAACAACCAACATAAATTTCAACAAGACAGGAGCTAAATAGGAAGGAATTCAAACAGGGATTTAGACAACTATTAAAAATATAATTGTGAGGATTATTTAATGACATGAAAAAAGTTGCTGTTGTAATTAAATGTGAAAACAGAATAAAATCTATGTTGGTAAGTCTTATGCCAAATTTATTTTTAATATATATTAAAAATATATATATACACACATGCACACACATATATAATCTATGTATTTATATATGCAGATGCTAAAATAAAGTATGCAGGAAATATAAATAATGGATAACTACTCAAAAGTGAATCTTATGGATCAGTTGATCCTCTAATTTTCAAATTAAATAAGGTATATATGTAAAACTTTTATAATCTGAAAATAAAGGAAAACATTATTAGAAAATTAAGAAATATTTTATTTTCATCTTTAGTAGGGATATAAAGAAATAATTTTAAATCAGAATCCAATTTTCAACTCTCTTTAATGTTCTCATACTTAATTTTTATTTTTAAAATGCATTTTATGGTATTAACATTCAAAATGTTCCATTTAGTATATGTGAAATGGAACTGTTTCTTCCAAGTCAATGCTATCAGTTTTAAGAAGCATAATGTATATGAATCATGTGACTATTTCTATCGAAGTCTTTTAAATGTAATTTCCATTAATCCCTTAAAGTAGCCACATTTTAAAATTCCAGTCTGCTCACTAATGTTAAACCCCACTTGTTAGAGAGTTTATTTTCTACCTATCCAGTGGTCATTTGGGTATTATATACTATCCAAACCTACAGGATATGAATTAGCATAATTAAGGTTAATTTCCAATTACGAATGGTAGCTGTATATGGCCATTGGAAAAACTTCATGCAGTGGTACAGAGCCTCTTGTTCCTCAGCGGGAATCTTTCTCAGTAACTGAATTATATTAAGAATGTTGTTTACACAATGAACTCGAGATAAAGTGTCTCCTTAAATTTTGTACATCTCTTGCCTCCTCCTAGCCCAAGCAGATATTCTTGGTCAGCAGGCAGTTCTTCCCCAGCTGATTTGGGGACTGATCTCTTTCTATTCTATGGCTCTGCCACCCTTGGGGCTTCATTGTCTTCTGTATCCATCAGGTGGAAGGAAAAAGAGAGCATAGAATGGGCAGACACTTCCTCAGAGCATAGCCTGGAAATGACACACAGTTTGCGAGAATGAGTCATTTGGCTGGACCTAATTGCAAGGGATGCTGGCAAATGTAATCTAGTTGTGTGCCCAAGAAAGAGTGGGAATGGATTTTTGGTGAAAACTAGCAGACTATTATTATACCAGTTGCTGTGCTAAATGATGGGATAACACAGATGAATGTTTCAAGACTCCATAGACTATAGAAATCCCCAGTAGTATAGAATAAACTTTTATATAATTTTAATTTAAAAAATCAATAGATGTCTCTATGTACAGGCTTTTCGAATGTAAGAGCAATATCTATATATTCATGTTACTATTTATTTTTTGACAGTCTTTTTTTTGTTCATTCATTTGTTCAGCATTCTCCTCACTTTGTTAAGTCTGCATAGCTGCTCTAGAGTATATGACTAAAGGAGTGAGAAAAAGGAACATATATACATGAAACAAATAGTGTCTAACTTCAGGTGATATAGAATCACACACCTGATTTTATATTGAAGTTTGTATCAGTATGTTCTGCAGAAACTGGAAATAATAGAATGATTACAGTATATCAGAATGCTCTTAATAAAAGTGGTTCAATGTAAATAACAACCTTGATGGAATTGCAGAACTTAGACTTTTAGAGATGAAAATGGGAACTGACATTCTAAACACAGGAACAGTGTGAGTCATTGTATAATGAATGCATTGTGCAGTCCCAGCACGGAGCTCTCTGGAGCCCCTTAGAAAGGGTGTGACATAGTCACAAGAATTTGCTTCTGTATATCTAATGTCACATTGTGATATAGTGAAACTTTCCCATGTTTACAAAATCCTATTTTCAGATGCCAATCGTAAGCCTGCTGAAAACCAGCATTCTATATACAGTTTTATAATCATTGTGAAATTTTGTTATAATTTTATACTTTCCTTTGATTATATCATTTCACACAATTACTATTTTGTGTTCATTGTGTAATTACATGGGTTTCTGTTTAACAGCACTTTTTTCCCGCTTTCCAAGGTAAAGTCCTTAAAAATTGCACTTTTACATTTATTTCTAAGAAAAAATGGTCTTCTCTAATTGCTCTTTACTCTTTTTTCTTTAAACTTTGGACTGATTTTATAATATGACCAACTCAAAGAACCTGGACCAATTGATTTCAAAGGCAGTTTTCAACTAAATATCATCAAACCTAAGATGTGCATAATATCTATGCCCCTGAGAGTACTGTAGCTATGACTGATTTTTTCTCAGATTTTAACATTACTGTCTATTCAGAAAATTGAAGTGCAAAAAACTAAAGGCATAAATTGTTCCAAGTACATTTGTATCTGTAACACTCTGTTCCTCAAAGGACTGATATTTATAGTCTGAAAGAAGTTTTATGTTTTAACTTTTATTCAGGGCCTTAGAAATTTAGTTTGCCTCCATTCTAGAAAAATAAAACCAATGAGAAGAAGTAAGAAAGACTTGCTGTGAGAGTATATAGTGACAACTTTCTAATGTTAAAAACAACTGCCATTTTAAGCAGTTCTATTTCAACAAGAACAACATGATTACCATGTGTAGAATGAAGAAAGGAGGCATGGCATGGAAAAGGAGGCCATGTACAAAGTGGCTGTATTTATGAGACATGCTAGTCCACTTTTTAAATACCTATTTTGTAATTTAATTGTATAATGAGAACCATTTGCTCTCTGTACTGTAATTATATAGTTTGGGATGGATTTTATTCATGGTATATCACATTTGTGTAAAATTGCCACAAGTAACAGGTTACCAGTTTTATAGCACACAAGGATATTCCACCTACCAGAGGATGACAACCAAGAAATGGGAATTAGGACAGTCAATGGGACTAACTGGGGCATATAGCTACCTGTCCCCTGAAATAGTCTAAGTCCATGGAGATAGGGAAAGCTTTTTTCCTAGTCAAGACTGGCATAGATCCAAGATTGGCATAGATCTGGGCACAGATCTATGCTCACATTGTTAGATCACATGTCCAGAATAACTCATCTGAGTTGCCTGAGACATGTTAGAATTAGGATCTAGAGTCTCAGGTCTAACCTCAGGGAAAGAGTCTGCACAGAACCAGGGGAGGTGCTTAGCTACTTCCCACCCACCTCCAGCTGGGCTCCTAAACTGGGGAACAAGCATGTGGCTCCAAGTCTTAGAGGAACACTGTATTTCAGTGATCCAGCATTAGTTCAGACATGCACACTGGACATATACAGTACAGATGGTAAGTAGGAAGTCTCCAACTTGATGATCATTGCTCTTTAAGACAGATAAAAAGAAAAGAAAAAGATCCCATCCGAAGGCCATGCTCCCCTGGTAGCTCTGTAGACACCCAGATCTGGCTCTCCTTTTCTTAGTCTTTTACAGAAGCAGAACCTAAAAGTTATCTCTGACATCTGGGTCATCTTAGGGAAGCAAGAACTGACTATATTTTTGTAGAAAAATAAAAAAATGTGAGCAGATAAAATACTTTCATATATTCAACTTATTGGAGGAAGAGAGTTAGTGGTGTTCAGATAACAAAGTGCCATCAAATTCCTCTTAAAATGTTAATTATTTATTAACGTGAAACAAATAATACAAGGGAAATGAAGTTTCATGTGTTGCAAGAAATTTACTTCCAAATGTTAACATACTGAAATCAGTGTTTCATGAAGTTTACAGGTACCTAGGAATGACATTTTTGGGGCTTTTTAAAGTTATATGTTAAGTTTTATAAAACTTCATCTGTAATATTGGTTTATATCCCATAATAACCATATCAAAGGATAATTAAAGCACTATAGAATTTTAATTTTTCAGAAAATTAGAAATTGATATTGTTTTACCCAGATGAATCACTGCATAAAAAGAAGAAGGATGAAAAAGCTAATTTAAAAAAAATCTTTATAAGAAGCTATTTTTTTTTATTAAACTTTAGGTACTATATTTAGTAATTACCATTTTACTTATACAGCCTGTCTGATGTAAAGTCTTTAAACTGTTGTTACTGGAGCCTATTATTACAGGATTCTACCATTTGTGTCTTTATAATAGATCAGCAAAATGGGAAAATACACCTTTGCAGACATTTAATGAAACAGATTTCAACTACCAACACACTCCATAGTAATTTAAAGATTATGATCAAGTTTCTCAGCCAAGCATATGCTACAAATAGATACTAGTGGAGAAAAGAAAAAAGGCTGGAATAATGTTTTTTGATGAGTACAAATCTCTTCCATAGCTTACGTTATATTATGTCTTTGTGTTGTAATTTGTGAGAGTGGAGGGAAGACAATTATCATCAAATCCTAGTAAAATATGAGAGTGTTAAATCCATTGTTTTCCTCCATTACCCGTAGACCTTATTGGTGAATTGTCCTTTATCTCAGCCTGGAAGAACTGCTTGGGCTAGCCCTCCTTCCTGCTTTGGCGTAGTATTTATTATGAGTGAAAAAAAGTGTACTGTTTGAATTTAGAAAATTGGAATAGGCCCTAGTACAGTTTGTTTAAACATAGAACTTAATGAAAATTGAGTAAAGGTAATTGTTCTTAGCATTTTTTCTTTCTTTTAAGCATTTATTTTCCAAAAATTTTATAGCAAGCCTCAGTTGTACATAATAATGATGTTTTGAGCCAGAATAGAGATGTATTTTTAAAATCTTTTAGTTTGTTTCAAATCTTTTGAAAAGAGAGACTTTTTTTTTTTTTACCAGTTTTCCAGATTACCTGAGACATTTATACTTTAATTTGGTATCTTCATTCATTTATTCAGGAAGTCCAGTTAGATACTTGACTCCCGGCTATTCTGAGATCTCTTAAAGTTCTTTGTGTAAAAAACTGTCAGGGATTAATAGAAGCCCTGTGATGACAATGTAGGATATTAATATATCATAATTTCTATAGCTATATTTCCTGTACTGAGTTCTATGCTCTCCTGACAGCAAGATGTTTGACAGATTTATGATACTGTGAATTGGGCTGTTCATATTGGGCCATGAACCCCTGCACAAATGAGGTCTGGGGACTTGAAAGAGAAAGAATCTGTCACATAGAGTGCAGTGTAGCT
Organism: Microcebus murinus; assembly: GCF_040939455.1. NCBI lineage: Eukaryota > Metazoa > Chordata > Mammalia > Primates > Cheirogaleidae > Microcebus > Microcebus murinus. The sequence continues at coordinate 57,660,530 of NC_134112.1, forward strand.
ATCTCTGTCAATCCAAGTTGGAGAGGTTGGAAGTATCTGTTCCTCCTGAAATCTATCTCTTAGGCTGAATGTTTCTTGCCAAGAATTTTCTCCCTTTACCAAAACTTTCTTGGCCTGAATTATGACTTGAGTTCCTGAAACCCATACTTGGATTGCACTGAATTCTGCCCTGGGATCAAAATCTTTACAGATGGTGTTTTGATTTAGTTAATACCATACACTTTGGTGGCAGAAAGACAATTTCTTCAGCTTCTGTCAGAACTCCCCATTCTACCTTTTCTTGACAACATCTTCTATGCCCCTTCCTTCATCATCTCATATAGAAAATAAAACTTTCTTGATACAATTTGTGAATGCAATCTATAACTGACTTGTAAATAAAATAGGATTGCTTCTAGATTGCCATGGTCATTTAATCTGCTTTAATGTTTTATTCAACCAAGATCACATTTTTTTTCCTTGAAATATTTAGACCACTTTGTCTACAAAATCCTGAAGTGGAAAAGACCATAATTGGATTGAGTCATGTAGAACTGTCCTATCTATGAAGAAAAGAACACTAAAGAGCACTGTACCTGAAGATTTGTTCTGCTCAGCACCTCTCATTCAGACAGGAATTGCATTCTGAGTTTCTGGTTCTTCTAGTCAGACATGTTTAGGAGTCATGTCAACCCAGGCTCATAAAGGGGAATTTTATTAAGCCAAGATGATTGGTGGCCATATGGGAATTTGCTTATTTATTCCTACTTACTATCTTCTGTCAATACACATGTGAATTCTAAACTATGGAATCTTATTTTCAGTATTTTTCTGGACTACTAGGCATGGGATTTATACTTGCTGCATTAAGATATAATATCCATGAGAGCCTTGTGCTAATTTTGTTCATGACCATATCCTTGATGCCTAGAACAGTTCCTGTCACTTAAAAGATATCAATACATATCTATGGAATGAATGAGCTCTTCCTAGCATTTGAATCTCAGCTTTCTATAGGGATCTTCCCTGACTTCCTGCCTGGTCCTCCAGTGTTTCAGCTATTGGAAACATCACAAAGCTCTATATCCCAGAAACTCAACCTGGTCCCAGCCAGCTTTAGTCTTGTGGCAAATAAAAGGGGATTCAGACAGGAAATCCACCACCTCTCCCCATTTTATACACTGGAATTCTTTTCAGTCTTGTAGAATCCATTGTAATTTTAAAGTCAAATATAATGACTTATTTCCAGGTCAACAAGAAATAAATGTCTTAAAATCAGGGAGAAATTTATAATTTTTCTCAGAATGATTAAAAAGAATTTCTGATGCATGTAGTTTTTAAACTATAATAATGTTATCTAAGAGGCATTTTAAGATATCCTTTATGATGTAGCATTTGCCACTAAATAGTTAATAGAGTCAAAGACAGTAAAAGCAAGGACCAAAAACAGCCATATAATACAAGATAATAATCATATGTTAAGTTAAAGTTTTCCCCCTTTCAGATAAATTTCATTTTCAGTTGATATCTCAGAAATTTGTTTTTTATCCAAGGAATTTTATAATTTAGCTATTCCATAAGGAATTTGGGGACAGTTATCAACATAATTTCTTCTATGATGAGCTGAACATGCTGCTTATGAAATAACACAAATTTGAAACTATTTTGTATATCAGTCAATATTGAAAATAAAAATATGAAATATTATAATTTATTAATTAATGATATATGTGGACAGGAGATATGCTTTTCATTTGTTAACACATTATCACATATAATTATGCCACAATATCTCAAGAAATATTAAAGTTAACACTGTTTTAATTATTTAATAAAACCTTTCCAGTATATACAGTGAAACTCTAAAGTTCTGAATTTCTAATAAGTATCCCAGAATTTAAATATTCCACAGTTTTATCCCCTTCAAGTATCCTAAATTATTAGAAGCTTATATTTTCTTTTGAAACTATTATTATTTTATGCTTTTACCTTGCTTTGGGCCAAGACTATATATGTATATATATTTTTTTAATGTCTTGGTGCTTGTGGTTCATAAGGTTGAATCTGATTTGATTTCAAGACATACACTAGAAATTACTTTTTTGGTTAAGACTCTGATGTAAGCCTGATTATTATTTTTCTTATTCACTTTTCTCATAAAAGTGGAATGTGCAATGTGAACTATATGACCTCCTACTCTGTAAAACCATTTGCCTTTCTGTAAGATTCATTATTGAGTCAAAGGGTGAGGCAGACTCTGTCTAAAAATTCTTATTATTATAAAATAAAAATGATCACCTTAATTGCATTTATATATTTTCTTTACTATAATTTTAATATTCTTTAACCCTTCATTTAATATTCATTAATCCTTCAATGTCCAAGGAAGCCTCAACTTTCTAATAATTTGAGAATGATATACTTGATGAAAGTTGCATCATGTTTCATAGATGTCATTATTAGATGAAAGTAAACTCAGTTTACAGTTTTTTAAGTATTGCATATGTTGAACTCATTTTTTAGCTTCATTGATGGGTATTGTGTACACTTCTTAACTGAGGTTTATTGTAGTTTGAATTAAAAGTAAGACTAATTTATGATAGTTTTCAAATGAACTTGATAGATAGGTTAGCTATTCAACAATAAGGGTTAGGGACATATGTCTGCATGTCTGGAAATTAAATATTGCATTAGGAAAAATGGATGGTCTTAATAAAAGAGAATTATACCTGAACCACAGGAAAACTATGATTATGGTCTGAATCTAAAAATAAAACTAGGCTGATTCTAATCTCATAAATAGCTTAATTTCAAAATGCAAATTTTTCTACATGTATCATCATCAAGCAAGTAGGAATACTATTGTTTTAGTTTGGATAAATGTAATTATCATTAGTTACTATCTATAAAATAACTTTTATAACTTTGAGATTAATGTCATAAAATACATTATTCATAAAGAGTTCAACATTTTTAAATCAAGTATTTTAATTACTAAAAATGTAAATATTTGTCTCATGATTATTGTGTTGTTTTCTTAAAAATGTATTAAAATTTTCATAGTTTACAGATTTAAAAAAGAATAAGAAAAAAGCAAATAAGGAAGTAGGGGAAGTATCTAAACCTATGCTAAATTATATTGTTCTATAATACATGATCCTTTTTTAAAAATGCTTATAGGTGAGTCTTGAAGGAAAAAGTCAAAATTTGAAATTAAATTATTTAAAACTAGCAGTTAAATTTAGCACATAAGATGACTATGACAAAAAAAAGAATATAGGGAAGAACAAAACTGAAATATCAGTGAATATGGGCAGCATACCAGGCATATAAGGAGGAGTCATAATAGTTTATGCTCAAGATCAAGGCACCAGTTGATTCCGTTAGTTTTCAACCTGAATTTTGGAAGCACACATTCAAATCACAGCAGCCACATAGTGGAGGAGTAAAATTGTCTCCTAGTGGTATTCCACTATGGCTTAGCTGTTCAGTCTTATTGGCTGATTTAGAGCAGCAGCCTTGTACCTTTTTGGCATCAGGGACCATTTTCGTGAAAGACAATCTTTCCTTGGATCAGGGAGAGGAAGGGAGATAGTTTGGGGATGATTCAAGTGCATTACATTTATTGTGCACTTTATTTCTAATACTATTACATTGTAATATATAATGAAATAATGATACAACTCATCACAGGTTGGAGACCTTTGATTTAGAGTATCAGCCTCAACTGTTAGTTAAGAAGAGTAGCTAGGTATAAATACTCTTTTTTTTTTTTATGAGTAATATGATGACTTGTTGCTTTGGCTTTGCTGTAAATCGCAACCAAAATATCTCCTTTTTAAATCCTAAGTACACAATTTGATACTCTAAACTTTTCTATACAATTACTAAAACAGATATTGCATTTCAAAATTTTGAATCCAAGTAAAATATTCTTTCAACCATTAGAAATGACTGTGCAGACAGCTTCTCATCACAGATTTGTTAAATGCATTCTATGTAATATCTTTCAGATATTCTTGTCAATTTTGACTTAATTATATACATTTTACTAATAAGTTTTATATATTTTTAATAATTCAATTAGAATTTATATCCTTAGTATACATTATCATTAATGGTATTGAGAATATAGAGTTCATGAGAAAACAGACATAGTAATGTCATTTTTTTTGGTTCTACTTGGAAAATGCTTGTTGCTTTCTTCTCATAGCTTAAAATAAAGTGAAAGTAATTTTCATGTAATTATAATCTTCCTATTTCAGAGAGGATATCTTCTTTTAAATGATAATTATTTTTAAAAATAAATTTTATTGTATATATTTGAAATTTACAACATGATGTCATGGGATATATATAAATAGTAAAATGATTACTATAGTGAAGCAGATTAACATCTATCACCTCTCTTTTGCATGACAACAGCAGCTAAAATTTCCTTATTTAACAAAAATCCTTAATACAATTTTATTAACTTTAGTCCTCATGTTGTACATGAGATCTCTAGACTTGTTCATCTTACATATCTGCTATTTTGTATCCTTTGACTTACCTCTCCTCATTTCCTTCCCCCAACTCCCATTGGTGGTAACCACTGCTTCCTTCCTATCTCTGTGTGCCAGACACAGAGGAAAAAAATTGCATGATCTCACTTATGTGTAGAACATTTTTTAAAAGTGTTTTTATAAGGTCAAAAATGAGTAAAGAAAATAGATACTTCTGCAACTATGTGTGATGAGAGAGTATTATTTTAATCCTTAGGTCTAAAGGCATTGCTAAATGCAATACAGTAGGCTTTCTACCTTCACTGATTCTACAATAGAAGTGTGAAGAAAATATATTTTAAAACTCTAACACTATCTGAAATTTAAAGTCACTTTATCTTAAAACATTTTTATGATACTCAACCATTATTCCATTCCTAGTCCTGAAGAAGTATAATCCAAATTTACTAATGCTGTTAAATAGTACTCCAGGTTCAGAAACCACCCCCTTATTTTTTTATTACAGCCTTACATTTATGGAAGCTTGCACATGATGGTTTCAATAGAGATCTTACTGCCTTCTAGTCCATAACGGCATTCCATTTATTACACTTTATGTACAGGCTCTGTTTTGTACTACTGCAGAGATTTTAGTATGCTTAGATCTTTTTAAAGTTCCTTTAAACCTTTTCCTGACCACAATGCTAAAAAGAAAATAAAGATGCTGTTAGTTTGGTTGAAACTCCCACTTTTCCATAAGCTTTTTTGAAATTTTTTCATGTTAATACTAGTTAGTTTAATACACTCTACAAATAAGAAGATACATGGTTATAGGGTATAATGAGAATTTCTCTGTGAAATAGAGAATTTATATATTTCTATTTATATATTTCTATATATTTCTATATCTATTTATATATTTGTAGAAAAACTAGATTTCCATCTATATGAACATGTTTAGATGTTCCTCTTTGAAGTTTCCATGGTTGATAAAGATGAAAACTTTTTTTTATGTATAAAAATATAGTGTCCTAAAAGTTTCATTCATAGTTCATTGAACCTTTGAAAATATTTTGACTGTAATTTCCAAAACTACTTTATTGAGATATGACTGACATACACAAATCTTACATATCTAATGTATACAACTTGTTGAATTTGGAGATGAGTATACACCCATGAAACCATCACCATGAGTGTGTAGTTCAGTGGCTATCCAGAAAAATGTAGTGGGCTATTTATTCTTAATACCTTGGAAATTTGACTGAATTCTCATATTTAAGTTATTTTATAACAAATTACCTACATTCTTAAAGATATTTAACAGAGATAATTAGTTCTATGGCAAGTTACCCAACAATTATTGTTATTTGGTCTAATATTTTGTTTTGTACTACTTTTATAAAAGTATATAGCTTTTGTCCTGGGAGTTCACTTAAAAAAAAAAAAAGGTAGGCCATAGAACAGACTTGCTGCTAGTGCTTCCAAGAAGCATTCAAGTTTTCATAATATATATTTTTATTTCAGGACATTATGAGGGTACAAACATTTTGGTTACATTTTATGTCTTTGCTTTACCCAAGCGAGGATTAGAGGCATGCCCTTCCCTTCTATAATGCTCACTGCAACCATTAGTTGTGAGTTTACTGCCCCCAATCCCCTAATCCCTGGAGAATATTACTACCGTGTGAGCACCATAGTGTTGATAAGTTAGTGCCAATTTGATAGCGAGTACATATAGAGGCTATTCCTCCAATCTTGTGATACTTCACTTTGGATAATGGGCTCAAGCTCAATCTAGAAAAATATAAGAGGTCTAGATCACTGTCATTTCTTATAATTGAGTAATATTCCATTGTATACATATACCAAATTTTAATAATCCACTACTCATGAGTTGACGGGCACTTGGGTTGTTTCCACATCCTTGCAATGGTGAATTGTGTTACCATAAACATTCGGGTGCCGATGTCTTTATTATAGAATGTCTTTTGCTCTTTTGGGCAAATGCCTAATAGTGCTATTGCTGGATCGAATGGTATTTCTATTTTTAGCTCTTTGAGGTATCTCAAATTCTTTTCCAGAGAGGTTGCAAGTTTTCATATTGTGTTTTCATACTGGTCAGCTCAACTGGGGGTCCATAGGTTTTACATAGTCATATTTAACAGCATTTTCTGATTCCTATCTTTCATTTTTTATATTAATAGAAATGATTTTCCCCAGCCTGAATTTGTATAAATATTCACTTATTTTCTACTGTTGTGAATTTGTCATTGTCATTTCATTTTAATAATTTACTTTTAAGTGTATCTAGAATTTATCTTTATATATATATATAATGTTATTCAGATGCATTGAGTTTTTTTCTTGTATACCTTAACCAGTTACCCCCAAACCATTAAATAAACACTCCATTCTTTTACTACTCCTTAGAATGAATTTATCATAACTATGTAGTAATATACACTTGTCTCTTCATATAACATATTTATAACTTCTATTCCTTCTTCAACTTTGCATTGTCTAGTATATCCAAAATATTACTCCTGCCTTATTCTTACCATTAGTGGGGATACTTGTAGTATTCCGTCATTTAAAATGTCACTTTTGGGGTTGCTGTATCATATTAAGGAAGCATCTTTGGGTTTATCCTGCACTAATCACGTGATTATTTTGGCATCTGTCAAGAAAAATAGATTTTTTTACTTATTGATATTCAATTTTACCATTAATAGAATATTAAACTATCTTTGCATTCTTGGTCATGGTATATTGTTTAATATGAACAAAACAAATAAATATGATTATAATATGAATAAATATAATCTTTGAATTTTTGGTGTGTAAACATTTAAACATTTTTCAGAATTCTTTATTATTCTCAGAGATAACTATGTAAGGAATAGATTAAATCACAAAATTTTATTTAAAAATTTATGGATCATGATTCACAGAATATTTTTTTTTAATTTCGGCATATTATGGGGGTACAGATTTTAAAGTTTCAATAAATGCCCTTCCCCCCCTCCCCCCACAAGTCTGAGTCTCCAGCATGACCATCCCTCAGATGGTGCGCCTATCACTCGTTATGTATGTATATACCTGCCCCCCTCCCCCCCTTCCCCAATACTCTATTACTGTAGTACCTATGTGTCCACTTAGGTGCTACTCAGTTAGTACCAGTTTGCTGGAGAGTATATCTGGTGCTTGTTTTTCCATTCTTGGGATACTTCACTTAGTAATATGGGTTCCAGCTCTAACCAGGAAAATATAAGATGTGCTATATCACCATTGTTTCTTAGAGCTGAATAGTACTCCATGGTATACATATACCACATTTTATTAATCCATTCTTGAATTGATGGGCACTTGGGCTGTTTCCACAGCCTTGCGATTATGAATTGTGCTGCTATGAACATTCGAGTGCAGGTGTCTTTTTTGTAGAGTGTCATTGGAACATTTGGGTAGATGCCCAGCAATGGGATTGCTGGATCAAATGGTAGATTCACTTGTATCGCTTTAAGGTATCTCCATATTGCTTTCCACAGAGGTTGAACTAGTTTGCAGTCCCACCAGCAGTGTAGGAGTGTTCCTCTCTCTCCACATCCACGCCAGCATTTGTTATTTGGAGACTTTTTGATAAAGGCCATTCTCACTGGAGTTAAGTGATATCTCATTGTAGTTTTGATTTGCATTTCCCTGATGATTAGGGATGTTGAGCATTTTTTCATATGTTTGTTGGCCATTCTTCTGTCTTCTTTAGAAAAGTTTCTGTTCATGTCCTTTGTCCACTTTTTAATAGGGTTATTTGATTTTTTCTTGCTGATTTTCGTGAGTTCTAAGTATATTCTAGTTATCAGCCCTTTATCGGATACGTAGGATGCAAAAATTTTCTCCCATTCTGTAGGTTGTCTGTTTACTTTCATGACTGTTTCTTTGGCTGTGCAGAAGCTTTGTAGTTTCATCATGTCCCATTTATTTATTTTTGTTGCTGCTTTGATTGCCTTTGGGGATTTCTTCATAAACTCTTTGCCTAGGCCGATGTCTAGGAGAGTGTTTCCAACATTTTCCTCTAGAATTCTAATGGTTTCATACCTGAGATTTAAGTCTGTTATCCAGCGTGAGTTGATTTTTGTGAGAGGTGAAAGGTGTGGGTCCTGTTTTAACCTTCTACAAGTTGCTATCCAGTTTTCCCAGCACCATTTATTGAAAAGGGATTCTTTTCCCCAGCGTATGTTTTTGTCTACTTTGTCAAAGATTAGATGGCTATATGACGATGGTTTTATATCAGGATTCTCACATCTGTTCCACTGGTCAATGTTCCTGTTTTTGTGCCAATACCATATTGTTTTAATTACTACAGCTTTGTAGTATAGTTTGATATCTGGCATATTAATGCCTCCCAATTTGTTTTTGTTGCCTAGAATTGCTCTTGATATTCGGGGTCTTCTTTGGTTCCATACAAAGCGTAAGATTATTTTTTCTATATCTGTGAAGAATGCTGATGGGATTTTAATAGGTATTGCATTGAATCTGTAGATCAGTTTGGGTAGTATAGACATTTTAATGATGTTGAGTCTGCCGATCCACGAGCATGGAATGGATTTCCATCTGTTTACATCCTCTGCTATTTCCTTCCTCAGTGTTTCATAGTTCTCCCTATAGAGGTCTTTTACCTCCTTGGTTAAGTATACTCCTAGGTACTTTAATTTCTTTGTTGCTATTGTGAAGGGTATTGAGTCTTTAATTTGGTTCTCGATTTGATTGTTGTTGGCATATACGAATGCCTCTGATTTCTGTGTATTGATTTTGTATCCTGAGACTTTGCTAAATTCATTGATCAGTTCCAGAAGTTTCCTGGTTGAATCTTTGGGGTTTTCTAGATATAATATCATATCATCAGCAAACAGTGAAAGTTTGATCTCTTCTGCCCCTATTTGGATACCTTTAATTCCACTTTCCTGTCTGATTGCTGTAGCCAGGACTTCCAGTACTATGTTGAATAGAAGTGGAGATAGTGGGCAGCCTTGTCTGGTTCCGGTTCTAAGTGGGAATGCTTTCAGTTTTTCCCCATTCAGTATGATGTTAGCTATGGGTCTGTCATAAATGGCTTGTATCATTTTTAGATATGTCCCTTCAATGCCTATTTTCTTGAGTGTTTTTAGTCATATAACCAAGTACATTAAAATCCAATTTTAAACATGTATTAATTATGTTTTGATATTATTATTGAACTCTTCTTAAACGTTTTTTCTGAATGTTTTTATTAGCCATGCTTATGGTAGTTCTAAGGATTCTAGGATCAAATAAAAGAAGAGAGGAACATCTATGACTATTTATTATGCAATGTAAATTCAGACAGAGAAGTGAAGTCTCATGGACATTCCTTCTTGGGAAACACTAGGCCATCCAACTTCATAGGTCCTTTATAGATCAGATTGAAGACAATTTGATTTATGGAACAATATCCCCAGACAGAGGAAAAGCCACCAAGGAGCCACCTGGACTCACCAAGTTGTGTTTTCACGTTTCTTTTTAAATATACTCCTTAGAATTTAAGTGTTAAAAAACCATACTTTCAATTTCTCATTTCAGTCCTCTTTAAGAAAAAAGTTTCTGATCTTTGTTCAGATATTTTGAAGACACATTAGAAATTATTTTATATTGCTATTGTTGCTAAAGAGGAGTATTGAATAACAGAGATTTTTTTCAGATTTCTTGAAATGTATGATACCTTTTTAATGTTAGTTTTTAAGAAGTGGGGATGGATAGAGGCCAGGCATGGTGGCTTACGCCTATAATCCTAGCACTCTAGGAGGCTGAGGCAGGAGGATCACTCAAGGTCAGGAGTTCGAAACCAGCCTGAGCAAGAGCGATACCCTGTCTCTACTAAAAATAGAAAGAAATTAATTGGCCAACTAAAAATACATATAGAAAAACTTAGCGGGTTGTGGTGGTATGCGCCTGTATTCCCAGCTACTCAGGAGGCTGAGGCAGAAGGATTGCTTGAGCCCAGGAGTTGGAGGTTGCTGTGAGCTAGGCTTGACACCATGGCACTCTAGCCCAGGCAACAGAGTGAGACTCTGTCTCAAAAAAAAAAAAAAAAAAAAGAAGTGGGGATAGCCCTCAAAGATTTATAATCTATGATGAACTAAGGATCAAGGGGTCAGGCATTCAGCCACAGTTACAGACTCTACGATTGCATGATAACTATCTTCCTAATATGAAAAAACATATTCCAATATGGTGTTTTTATATAGTTAATACATATTTATTTAATGCAATAATAACATCTAATATTTATTTAGCAGTTCCTATGTGCAATGTACCTCTCCATCCCTATACATATTGTGTAACCCTTACAACAACCCATTGGATGAGCATTATTATTCCCTTTATGCAGACAGGAAGCTGAGGCATAGGTGTTAAATAGTTGCCCCAGGCTGCATAGATCGTAAGAGATAGAGCCATGATTTAGTGCCTAGGCAGTCTGGCTCCAGATCCTGTAAACATAACCTTGTGTTAGTTCTCTTATGTCTGGCCACATGTAACCCAGAATGTTGCGGTGCAATGAGATTTTATAACGTGAGGTTCTAATAATAAGAATTCAGTGGTAGAAATTTATTATAATATATTTCCTGGGGAGAATAAAGAGAAAAATATTCCTTTGTTAATAAACCTGCTTTGATCTATTCTTCTTCATAGTAAACTTGAGCCATGATAGAATTCCCACTAGATTATAATTCAAAGAACCTCCTTTTTTCCCAAGTAAAACACTCATGATAAATGAATGTGAGAGACAGTGAGATCCCTGTCTAGATAAATAATTTATGGTTGAGTGTAGAAGAGTAAGATTTAGATTCAAGACTGAAGGAAAGATTGGGAATTATTTCTTCCCCAGTTTGCCAAAAGTTGTTAGACTGTCACAGAGGACGGACTAAAAGAAACACTGTTTCTCTCTATTCCCCAGCAGAATCAGGACTAACATCAAAGTTGTTGAACCATACTTTTAGGGTAGAAGAAATGAGTGAGATCTGACAAATATTATGAAAATTTATATTTCAATTCAATAGTAGTTTTTTAAAATGTGCTTGCTTTGTTAGAACTAAGATTATTAATAACATGTTTACAATATAATGACATATTTATAAGAAAAATATTTGAAGCTACAAAAGGAAGGCTATGTCCATGTAGTTATGTTAACAAACCAGTAATGAGCACTTAGTACAGTACTTTGTCAAAATCTTCCCAATTATTACGTCGTTTAGTCATCACCACCAGCCTCATTTTACAAAGTTTATAGAACTTCAATAAAAAGATACTAATTCAAATCCAGTTCTGTATGATCTCAAATCTGATCGACTGCAAATATTTTCACCAACATCTTTAATAATTTGCTGATCTCTATGGGTCATTATGTATCATTCATTGATAGACACAGCACATAGAAAATCGCAGTTCTAATATATCTTCCTGAAGATTGGTGCATTTTAGTCCTTGCAGGACAATATTTAAGTATGAAAGAATTGGAAATGTCTCTAAGTATCAAGTAGAGAATATACATAGTATAAATGTAAGCAAGCCTTTTGTTATATAGCAAAGATGAACTGAGATCTTCAGAAAGTGGTAAATAGGGTTTGGAATTCATTCTAAAAGAGAATATTGTAAATTTCTCTTTAGAAAATTAGGAGAAAACAGTGTTGAAGTAAAAAAGACATGTAGATTAACTATGAGAAGACTACTGTTTACCATCAACTTAGATCAGCAGCACTGACATGGCCTTGAATCCTCAGACATAAGATACTGAACCAAACTGATAACTTGAGGTTCATGGACAGAAAGCAAAGTTTGTGAAAAATTTTAGCTAGAATACATCAGTAATTCAGGTTTTTTTTTTTTATTTTTTTTATTTTTTTTTTTATTTTTTTTTAGTAATTCAGGTTTGTTCAGTAGCATAGTCTGAACTATAAATTTTTTGAAAAAAAGGATAACCCATCATTTTATTTATATATATGTACACATACATATATAATATATATATCATTATTATATATATACACATATGTACTGTACTAAAACTGATTACTTAAAAACTTATATTAATGTTTACTGTCATCATTTCAAATGAGTATTGTGTTAATGATAAGCAAATAGTTACTTTTAAATACTCTAAAGCAGTTTATGGTCTTAAATTAACCAAATAACAGCCTCTTTTGAATTTCTGAATTCTACTTCCTTTGTAAACCTTCATTGAAGCAACTTCTCATTCAGAGACAAATAAGACAATTCAGATGAAATTGTAATGGATTTTTAAAAGATTAAATTAAAAAAACATATAGAGTAATGTTAAGTGCAAATCTAAAATAATAATAATAATAATAATAATAATAATGGAAAATCAGAACTGGTCTTCAAATTCAGAAGTTATTTCAAATCACTAGGGTGATAGCACTAACTTTCCTACCCTCAGCTGTCCAATGGGGCAACAAACTTGGAGGTGATACACATTATTGAATTCAAGAACTAATGGACAATAGCAAGTCTAGCTTTTCTGCAATGTGGCTTGTCCTTTTGCTGACCAGAAAGAATGTTCTTTTCAGCTAGGAAAGCCTGTAAAAAGCAAAATGTGCAACATCGTCGTTAGATAGAAGGGAAGCACAAGACAAAATAAAGAAAGGGGGAAAACAGTAATCAAAAGAAGGCAAAGTTGAGAAGGATTTAAGAGATGAAAGGGTAGCAAGAAATTCTTTGAGAAAGCGAACAGAAAAGAGCAAGAATGAACACCTCTTTACCCCCTGGAATCATGCAACAATGTGGGGATGATCAGTGCAAGGCAGTCAGCCGTAGGTGATTCAATAGCACCTGAGGCCTCAGAGTGCTACACACCAGCTAGCACAGAGCATCAGAGGGGTTTGGAGCATGGTCTCACCCACAGGGCTGTTTCAAGCTATCACTGAGTCAGTGCACATTTCACACTCGTGTCCTCAGCAGCCCTAATTCGTTAGTTCTCAGAATACTTTGTTATTAAAGTAGAAAAATGCCCGACTTATATTACAAACATTATTCTCATAAGTTGAGATATAAATTATTTATGACTGAAAGTTAATTCCTAGCTATGGTTAGCTCTTACTCTTAAATTTGAAAACAGAGAATTATATATTCCTGTTCTCTACTATATTCTCCTATATGTTCATATTTTATAGATAGTAAAGGAACTTAATAAATATATATTGAAATAATTTATATACATTAACAATATACATTGTAATCACCCACATAAAGAGCTTGATCTTCCTCTAGTTTGAAAAATATGAATTTGATGGCTATAAAATATGTGGAAAAATTAATGTCAGTATGCTGTCTTCTTGACAGTTTTTCCTGTGTGGCCTTGGGGACATAAATGAAATTATTTTTCCATTTCAAAGAATCTTTGCCAGACCACAAAGTCATATATTCCTTAAATTTCTTGCTGTAGTCATACATGAGCTCTTTACACTCTAAAATACAGCCACTTATTTGTTGTCTAACTTTGACCAAGTCACTTCTCCTCCCAGTCTTTCAGTGTCCTCATTTGAGAAATAGCTCAATTCTACCTCACAGAAGTTTTATGAAAATTAAATGAGTTAATATTTGGAAACACTTAGACAAGTAACTGCTACATAGTTAGTGTTATATATAAGTCTTTGCTATTATTAAAACTTGGGTGAAGTTCTAAATGACCTTTTCCTGTTGTCTCCTCTTTCTAGATAATTATATCAAGGCTTAGTTCTCTGCTTACCTTTTATAATAACCTGAGCAGCATCCAGCATATCAGATGTTTTCCATATTTACATCGCATCTGGCCATGAGAGAAATCATGAGATGACTTGACCCCCAAAATTTGAGAACTTAGAAGGAACAGCATCTGTCTTCTCCATCTGTTTAACTAGGATTTCTTAATTATCTGTGAAAACATCTCTAGTCTGAATCACTCACTGTTCAGCTTAATGAACTGTATTTTTGTGACATACATTAGAACCTTGTACATTCATTAAGATTATCTCCTAGTGGTATTTTCCATAAAGATGAGGAAAGCTAAAAAATGACCTTTATCTAACCCACATATATTATTATTTTGATGAGGATGATTAAAGCTATTACTCTTGTGGCTTTTTTTTTGGCATATCTGTTATCTCCTGTTTTTGTTGTAGGCACTAATTTTTCCAAAATCAAGTCACTGTCACTAATTGTTCCCTCCAGTGACGCCTGTCTGCTGCTGATGTTCTGAAACAATTGATGTTGATGTTACATTGGTTCAAATTATACTTTAGTTTGCCCTTGAAGCTTTTTGGCTGTCCACTTGTGCTTGGTTGCATTCCTCACCTCATCATGTAACAGCTGTTTTGGCATTCTTTTTTTTTTATTTTATTTTTCATTTGTTTCACTTGCTGAAATGTAAGAACTTGGCTTCATTGCCAATATTTTAATAATGTTCAGAAGTATCATTATTGATTTTGATATTGATGCTGTTTATAATGGATGGAAGTGAATCTTGTCCTCCAGCTGAAAATGCTTATAAAAAATGAGTCTAAATCTCTTGCCATTAGAGCTCCTTGGGAGGCCATCATTTCACAAACCTACTGTGTAGTTTAAAGCTGGAGGCTTGTTGTGCTACAATTTTTCAAGTTTCCTATTGTGGAGCTGAATCATGTACATTTTTCTTCAGTTTGGTACCGTGTCATGCTTGTGATAATTTAATAGTTGAATTGACTCCATTTATAATTTTGTTTTGAAGGATAAAAATAACTCCCATTTCACAGACCAGCCATAATTTATCTGACTTTTTAAATGTGCAGTTGTTAGTTGTTATAAAGCACATTTTAATGAGAATGAAATGTAAAGCACAAAACTTTTTAAAAAAATACTTTTAGTTTTATATTTGCAGAAGTCTTTTCTCCCTAAACCCCTATAGGTCTTTATTTTAATTCTCATATTTTTTCTCTTACTTATGATTCTTCCTTCCTAGTACACTACCAAGTAGAGAAATAGTTTCTTGTTAATCATTGTATTTCCTAAAGCCCATACCCAGGAAGCTGCACGTGGATGGTGAATAACCGTTTACCATTTCTTGTGTTAAATGCACATACACACACACACACACACACACACATGCACACACAAAACAGGGTAATCTCTCCCTATCCATGGTTTTGCTTACTGTGATTTCAGTTACTCACATCAACCATAGTCTGAAAATATTAAATGGAAAATTTCAGAAATAAACAATTCATAACTTTTAAATTTCAAGGAGTAGCATGATGGAATTTTGAGCCATTTTGCTCTGTCCCACCTGAGATGTGAATTACTCCTTTATCCAATATATCCACACTGTACATGCTACCTGCTCATTAGTCAACGTCATCTGCTCCTGACATCCAACCATCAACAATGTCATGGCTTGGTGATCCAGGATCACCCAAAGCAGATGATCTTCCTTGTGATGTATTATCAGGGGTTCAGTAGAAGCCTAACATTATGTCACATGCTTATATCATTCATTTCACTTCATCTCGTCACGTAGGCATTTTATCATCTCACATCATCACAAAAAGAAAGTTGACTAAAGTATAAGCTGATATTTTGAGAGAGGGACCACATTCATATAACTTTTACTATAACATAATTTTATAATTGTTCTGTTTTATTAGCTGTTGATCTTACTGTGCCTAATTTATAAATTATGCTTTATCATAGGTATATATGTATAGGAAATGCATAGTATATACAGAATTCTGTTTCAGGCATCCACTGGGGGTTTTCTGTATAAAGGGGATTATTTATAAACATATGTAGTTAAGATCAACCCACCTGTAGGTTGCTAACATAAAGTATGTGAGACTATTATAGAAAAAGTATATCTTGGGCCAGCAATGAAAGAATTTTTTTAGGTAAACTAATGGTATATTGACCTATATTTAAAAAATCACTTTAAGAAAATGATTTAAAAAATACCAGATGATTGTTATGCATTAATTTTCTCTAGTCATTTAAAACATATATCCAATATAACCATTTCTTGGAAGCAGTCTTCAATTAATTTGAAAAAAAGAATGATATTAAATATTTAAAATACCTATAATTCAAGCTGATCTTCTTAACTGTTCTATAATTTGATAACTGAAACCTCTCTGTTATTCAGACTGACCTCTTCACATGTATCATGAAACCCTACATTCTTTGTCTTTTTGTCACTTTCTGGACTCCTCAATGTTTGCTGTAGTTAGTGTAGTACTTAGTCAAGCTCATCTGAATTATCAAGCCAGGCACTAGGGATAATTAGACCTATGTAGCCAACCTCACAAGAGTTTCCTGAAGATCAAATGAGCTACGTAGTAAAAATATGCTGTTAGGGATAAAATGCCATATATAATTGGGCTTGTTATTAAAGCATTAGAGGGACAAATTAAACAATAAGACTATTTTCACTTGACGAAAATAAGATTTTGAAGCTCATTCCTTTTGGTGCTATTAGAGTTTCCAACTATATACACAGTAGGAAGGATGTTCTTCTGAAGGCAGAAGTCTGCTCTCAGTTCTGTAGACAGGAGCATCATTAGTTACAAATACATCAAATGGCTTGTTCAATGAACCCCT
The DNA here is from genome assembly GCF_040939455.1 of Microcebus murinus. Lineage (NCBI taxonomy): Eukaryota > Metazoa > Chordata > Mammalia > Primates > Cheirogaleidae > Microcebus > Microcebus murinus. The sequence continues at coordinate 57,677,626 of NC_134112.1, forward strand.
TGAGAGTGGAGCCAGGTTTACATGCTGAGTGTACAACCTACCATCCTTACTATCAAATAATCTTTCTGATGGGACTAAATTCTATAGTTCACTTGGCATTACAGAATAAAAATATAAACAATCCACATATATTTAGCTTTTCTTAAATATTTTTAATTATCAATAACTCAAAAAATGAGAATGCTATCAATTATTGAAAATCTAGTTGTTTTCTTTTTAATAATCTACTAAGAAGTTTAAGTCATTATGAATAGGTAGAAATTTTTAAAAAGGTGATTCTGGAGCATTAGATTCCTGAGAAGGGAGGAAGAAAATCAAAGGCATCCAAAGGGGAAAGAGGAGGTCAAACCATTGCTCTTTGCTGATAATATGATCTTACATCTAGAAAACCCCAATGATTCCACCAAGAGACTCCTGGAATTGATAAACAAATCTTGCAAAGTCTCAGGCTACAAAATCAATGTACACAAATCAGTAGCATTCTTATATAACAACAACAGTCAAACTGAGAATCAAATAAAAAACTCAATACTTTTCACAATAGCTACAAACAAAATAAAATATCTAGGAATATATTTAGTCAAGTATGTGAAAGATCTCTACAAAGAGAACTATGAATCACTGAGGAAGGAAATTGCAGATGATGCAAAGAAATGGAAAAATATATCAGGCTCATGGATCAGCATAATCAACATTGCTAAAATGTCCATACTACCCAAAGCAATTTACAGATTCAATGGAATCCCCATCAAAATACTGTCATTTTTTGATGTCCTACAAAGAAATAATTCTGCACTTCATTTGGAACCAGAAAAGAGCCCAAATAGCTAAAGGAACCTTAATCAAAAGGAACAAATCTGAAGGCAAGACTTTAGTAGACTTTAAGCTATACTACAAGGCTATAGTAACCAAAATAGCATGGTATTAGCACAAAAAATAGAGACATAGACCAATGGAACAGAACAGAAAACCCAGTTAAAAAACCATCCACATATTTCCTTCTGATCTTTGACAAAGTAGACAGCAATATACACGGGGGGAAAGAAGCCCTATTCAATAAATGGTGCTGGGCAAATTGGATAGCCACATGTAGAAGATTGAAACAGGATCCATATCTCTCATCGCTCACACACACACACACAAAAATAATAATTCAGGATGGATAACAGACTTAAATATAAGACATAAAACCATAAGAAATATAGAAGAAAATGTTGGAAAACTCTTCTCAATATCAGCCTAGGAAAAGAATTTATGAAGAAGAGCCCAAGGGCAATCACAGCAACAACAAAAAAAGGAACTTGATTAAATTAAAAAGCTTTTGCACAGCCAAGGAAACAATCAACAGAGCAAATAAACAAACTACAGAATGAGAGAAAATATTCACATACTATACATCTGATAAAGGGATAATAACCAGAATCTACAAAAAACTCAAGCAAATCCACAAGAAAAAATCAAATCAAACAACTCCATTAAAAAGTGGGCAAAAGACATGGACACAAGCTTTTCAAGAGAAGATAGATTGATGGCCCATAAACATATGGAAAAAATGCTCAATGTCACTAATCATCAGAGAAATGCAAATCAAAACTATAAGATATCACCTAACCGCAGTGAGAATGGCTTTTATCAAAAAGTCCCAAAACAATAGCTGCTGGTATGGATTCGGAGAGAAAGGAACACTTACACAGTCAGTGGGGACTGCATACTAGTGCATCCTCTATGGAAAATAGTATGGTATTTCCTCAAAAAACAAAACGTAGACCCACCATTTGATCCATCAATCTCACTACTGAGTATTTACCCAAAGGATAAACAGCCATTTTACAAAAAAGACACTTGTACTAGAATGTTTATTACAGCACAATTCATAATCACAAAGATGCGGAATCAACCCACGTGACCATCAGTTCACGAATGGATTAATAAGATGTGGTGTATATATATCATAGGTTACTACTCAGCCATGAAAAATGAATTCATCCTTTGCAACAATATGGATGGAACTGGAGACCATCCTCCTAAGTAAAGTAGTGCAATAATGGAAAAACAAACACCACATGTACTCACTATTAAATTGGAACTAACTGATCAGCACTCATGTGCACAGATGGAAGTAAAACTCAATGGAAATCATGCAGGTGGAAGGGTGTAGGAGGACATGGATGAAATCTACCTAATGGTACTGTGTACACTATCTGGATCATGAGCACACTTATAACTTTGACTCAAGTGTACAAAAGCAATCCATGTAATCAAAGATTTGTACCCCCATAATATTCTGAAATTTTAAAAAAATGATTTGAAAAAAAAGAAAGCAGAAAGAAGAGAACCAGCTCTCACTGAGTGCCCACTTCTACACATCATTATTTGGCAAGTGCTTTGCATATAGCAGAGGGGCAAAAGGTGACCCCGGGTAACCAAAAGGCCATCGAGATCCACTGAACACCAGAAAGGCAGATGGAACTGTAAAGAGGGAACTTGAAAACTGGGGGAAAACTTTCCTAATGCCACAATTTTACACAGGGTAAGTCTACTTCTGAGTTTTGATTGTGTGGACTCTTCTTACACATAAAGAAATGTAATTTTCTATATTATTTAATTTTAAATACACAAGTAACACATTATCGTGACAAAAAAATTGGTATTTCTCCTTTAAACACTATATAAGACTATTCTTTATGACTTACTTTTTTTATTTCTTAGGGCTGCCATAAAAGTACTACACATTGAATGGCTTAGGCAGAAATTTATTGTCTCATAGTTCTAGAGGCTAGAAGTTCAAAAGCACGGTGTTGGCAGGGCCATGTGTCCTCTGAAAGCAGAAGAAAGGATCTGCTCCAGGCATCTCTCCTGGCTTCTGGTAGCCTCGGGCGTTCCTTGGCTTATAGATGGCCTTCTCTATGTGTCTTTTTACTAATACATTATTTTCCCTGTGTGTGAGTGTGTGTGTGTGTGTCTCTTTGTCCAATTTCTCCTTTCTATAAGGGTACCAGTCGTATTGGGTTAGGGCCCACCCTGATGATCTCATTTTAACTTGATTACCTTGTAAAGACCCTATTTCCAGATAAGGTTACATCCTGAGGTTCAAAGGGTTAGAACTTGAACATATCTTTTTTGAAGAACACAATTCAACTGATAACACTTACATATATATGTTCATATAAAACTAAATAGCATTATGTGGTGTATATGGGTGTTTGTGTACCACGTCATAGTCTATGTTTCTGTAACTTGTTTTGTTTTTTTAGTCAGTGGTATGTCTTGAAGAGCTTTCCGGTTAGTACACATAAATTTCACATTTTCTTTTCCACTAGTGCATAATATTAAAATAATATGACATAATGTTATCAATAAGAAATTTCCCTATTAATGGAATTTTGAAATTTTTTATTTAATTCATTTTTACAAATAATGTTGCTTTGTGCATATTACTTTCTGTATTTAATGTACATTTTACACTTTAATGTACATTTTTAATGTACATTTTATACTTGATGGCTTATTATCAAATTGGCCTCCAATCTGTTAGTCCAGTGTTACTTCCAAAAGCAGGGTATGAGTGTATTATTTCCTGATATCTTCAGTAATACTTGAAATTAACAAATTAAAATTTTTAAGTTGCCACTCTTTTCAGTGAAAAATAACATCTTGAGTTTTAAATTTTATGTTTACTTATTTATTTTTCATTTATTAAACTACCAATTAAAATTGGGATTTTTTTTCTTTAGGAATAAAATTTATTTAAATGTGAAATAATAATCATGCTGACTAATATGTATTGAGTGCTTGTCTTCTGCTAAATACTGTTCTAAACATTTTACATTAATTAAAGTGTTAATCCTTATACTTTAACACAAATTTAATGAGACAATTCCTGTTATACATAATTATTTTTAACAGAAGCTGTGACATCAAACTATCGGATAATTTAGACTATAGGCTTGGGTTTAGATAGATAGATTATACATAAGTAGGTAGGTAGGTAGGTAGGTAGATAGAAGACATAAGTGAAATGATTCTTTGTGGGCAAGGAATTAAAGCAAATGTGGAAATTGCAGAGAATCAAAAAACAACCCCAGTTATCTTTTCAGTGTTTCACTTTCTTTGTTGTGCATCTCATGGAATTGATGCCTTAACGTTGTGATGTACCTCAAAACATTTATTAAGTACCTAATATTTTAGCGTACATGTATTATTATTATTATGAAATACTGCTTTTAATGATTTAAATAATCATTATAGCTAAGGCTGAGTTCTGAATTAAACTCAGCCGTGAAGAATCACCGTAACAACCCAATCAGAAGGAGTTCATCCCACTTGAGGCACATACCACAATATATTCATTTCTTTCATATGTGCTTCCACCTTTACCCTCCTATCCCTGTTATACGTTGTTGTATAGTTTTTATGCACATGTCTTTGTTTAGTGATTAGATTGTAAGGTTCTTACCAACAGGCACCATTGAATTTAAACATTTATTAATTAAAGCCTGCTTTTGCATATAAGATGATATCTCCATATCCTTAGTTATTTTCTAAACAATCCTAAAAGATAAATGAGACAGACTTATTATTTCCATTTTATGAATAAAAATAGAGAATAACTAATTTTTGCAAGGTAACACAACTAGAAAGTGTCATAATAACCCAAATGTAGGTGTTCTGACTCAAAGACTGTGATGTGATGCTGTCCACTACAAAAAGCTTCCTCTTAAGCATAGTACTAAAAATTATGTCCTCTATGGTATTCAGTTATCATGTAATATTTTCATTATTAGTTCAGTAGTAACTTTTTGCTTAATGATAGAAAATAAAATATGCTAGTGGATAATAATTATTTCTAATATAGTAGAAAAATTAGAATCTACTTCACCAATATTCTTTTCCCATCTCCATCCAAATGTGGCTTAGGGAAAATTGCTTAGCCTCTGTAGATCTGTTTTTTCATTGATGGAATATAGGAATTGGAAAAGATAAGTTTGAACATTCTGTAATCCTGTGATAATCTGTATGTATTTAACAATTTTTAGAAGGTAATTATATTGGTCCAGAGCAATATAATTGGTCCAGAGCAATTGGGCAAACAGAAAAGATTCAAGCTATTGTGTTTCTTCTTTCACCTTATCCATTTGATATGTTTTTCCTTGAGATTTTGCCAATAATGAGCAATTCCAATATTTTAATTAATCTTTATTCAACAATAAAAGGAGATATAACTTCAGTGTAGCATGAATATTACTACCCTGGTAATAATCTCAGTACCATTCATTTAAAAAAAAAAAAAGGAAATGTAATGTCTGCATTATAGCCCAAATTTTTAACTTAATGTTCTGTTAGAATTCCACAAAGAAGTACTATAGGTTAAGTATAAGGGAGTGGAATTAGGCAATGTATAATGGGTTCTGACCCTTTAGCTAGACTGCAGATTCTAACTGATAAAATAGCATAGTATACTAGCAGCCACCTCATGGAGTTGATCTTTAGTGGATATTAAGTCATATAATGCCTATATAGTGTGCAAAACAATGGCCAATATATTTTCCTCAAAGAGTGGTCCAGGATCACCTGCGTCAGAATACCCTGGGTGCATGGAACAAAGTAGATTATTGGGTGCCACTTGCTAAATCAGAATCACTAAGAATAGGACCTATAAATGATTTTTTTTTATTAGATTCTCTGGGCGATTCTTATGAAAGCTAAACTTTAAGAACTGCGTATAAGCATTCAAAATTTCTAAAAACTAATATAGTCATGCATCACTTAATGACAGGGATGCATTCTGAGAAATGGGTCATTAGGCAATTTCATCATTATGTGAACATTATAGAATGTGCTTACACAAACCTAGATGGTAAAGCCCACTGCACACCTAGGGTATATAGTATAGCCTATTGCTATTAGGCTACAAACCTGTACAGCATGTTACTGTACTGAATACTGTAGGCAATTATAACACAACAGTAAGTATTTGTGTATCTAAACATATCTAAACATAGAAAAGATATAGTATAAATATATTGTCATTTTACGGGACCACTGTTGTCATCGTTGTATGTGTAGTGTTTTGTTGACTGATTTGTGATAATGTGGCACGTGACTGTATAATTATTAGTTATTTTGCCCTTAAGTAATACAATTTTTTAAGAATAGAGTAAGTTATTTGAGGCAACTTAGAATATTAACCTGACAATCCTTTTATTTTTAAAAGTATTTTTAAGTGTTTACCTACTCACAAGTACTTTTCTACTCATTGAACATTCTAAGATGGTAAGACAGTTGTTATACTTCTATTTTAGAGACTGGGCATGGAAATTAATACTGAAAATACTAGGTAGAAAACACTAGAGGGATAGACAAAATACTGTGAGATTTTAGAAGAAGAAAAGATTACTGTCTTTGGAGGGACCAGAGCAAACTTCATGGAAAAATTGGAATATAATTAGACATCAATGGACATTTGATAAAAGCATAATGTTTCTTATGTTTTGATTTCTCAATCCAGTGTTTATTCATTAAACTAGACAACAATATCTACATTTTCTGGAAGCCATAAAATTCCTGAAAAAGTTGCCTCAAGAGTGAGAAAAATGATCATGAATTAAGTAATTTAGGTTTTTTTAAAAAATATATAATCATCCTTTAGAAGTGAAAGGAAAGTTTAAGAGAGGAGAAGTGCTATATTTCTGTTACATACTTTTCCACTGATATATTAAGCGTTTGAATCCAAGGCTATGGTAAGGGGATTAGAGTAATTTTGTTAAGGGTCAAGAAAAGTAGAACCAGGGTTCATTATCTGTCAGCCTTTTCTATAATGGTCATCCATTAAAGACAGCTAATGCAGCTCCCCAAAATGAGCAATTTAATTCTTTCTGAACCATGGAACTTGGCTGGCCCATTGTTTCCATTCCTGCCAGAAGGATTTTTATTTTATGTGTGAATTGTCATTATCCTTTTTCTTATTATAATTGATTGAAACATTGTACTCTTCATTGACATAAGTATAATGATTCAAAATGAATAAGACATGCATTTTTTAAATAAGTATAAATTGTATTAAGAAGAATCAGATGCTTTCCAAAGCCTCATGTTAAGTTTTCCAATTTCCTTGAGTCTACCAAAGAATGTATACATGTTTTGTTTATCCTTAGTAAAACGTAATAAGGTTATCTAGTACAGTAAGGTATCCACTGCTTCCACAAGTAAAGGCACGAAGATGTGGGCAAATGCTAGTGGTAAAAAATAAAATAACTATTTATAATTTGTATGTGTTGGCCAATCTCTATTTGGAGATTTATAGAATAAATAATAAATAATATATAATAATATATTGCCTAGGGATTCTTATTAAATAATAAAAGCTAAAATACACAAAGTGTAAATATCTAACTTAAAATTGGATACAAATTTTCAGTTATCACATCTATCCCTGTCTAATCATATTATGATTACCACTAAAAAGAATATAATATACCTGGAGATAAAAATATTAAAGAATTTAAAAAATAATCAGTGATAATGTAAGTGGTATCTAGAATAAAAGAAATAAATATATAACCAATAAGTAAGATATAAATGATAGTAGGAAAATTCAATTAGTAATTTAATTATATAGAAGGCAAATCCAACTAGTAATTAAAAACTAGCATACATCGAAGCAATGAAAAATTCTTATGCAATGCTGAAATAGCTTCACTATAGGAATCAGAATATTCCTGTAATAAAACAGAATATTCCTGTAGTGACTATTCTAAAATAGTCAAGAATGGGAAAGAGCAAAACAATGATAACAACATAAAAAAAATACAACCTTAGAGATGCCAGTGCTGTGAGTCCTCAATAAATATCTCCATGGTCATGCTTCTCACTGCAAAAAAAGTCTCTGAAAGTCAAGAACTCTGAAAACCAGCAAGTTTTTTGGACAACAAATCTTCTCCTGTAGCCTTATGTAAAGATAGGCAAAGGAATCAAAACTTTCTCTGGCTACTTATGAAATCTTGCACTTCTCTGATTCCATGGTTTTTGGGGGCCTATTTTGGTATTGTGTTCCTCAGCTCTGCCTAGTTTCTTATATAAGAAACATTTCCCACACCAGGTCTCCTCAATCACATCTGGTGAGGTAAAACTCTTCCTGGTCAGCAGATGCCATTAGAGTCTGGGCTGATTCATACAACACAGTATTGGTATTTAAAACTGATCAAAGAGCAAAATGAAACCCGAGATTTCTGTCTTTTTTCTCTCTCAACCATCCAAACTTGACCTGTATATTCCTTATTAGCCCTTAGCCAGTTGGGCTTAGTCCTTCGCCAACTTAGCCCTTCGCCAGTTGATTATAATGCAAATGATTCAAGCCTAAATTCTGGTCTAAACAGTATATACTGTCCAGTCATCTTGTAAAGGCCCAGTCCTGTCCATAGACTATTCTCCCCTCCTGATTATCAGAGTTTCAGGAATGCTTATTCATTTGGTTGCCAGTTCATAGGAAACTCTACTGTGAAAGATAAGCTTGGGTCAAGGTTTGGGGTTAATTCCATAGCCTGGGGGCTTTGGGGCTCTATTCAGCTCCTGTTATCAGAAGTGGATATGAATTCTGATGAGGACTGGCCATTCAGGGGTGTATCCACTGTGCTAATAAAGAGTCTAATGAGGAAAAAAATCCCAAATCTATCCAACTGTGTCTTGGTTTACAAGATTTTCAAAAACAATTAGACATACTTTATTAATCAATAAAGTGCTATAAAAACCCCACTTGAAAACTAGATGAATCAAATTGATAAGAATCTTTTATTGAACATATATTGTGTGCTAGGTATTGTGCTAAACACATACAGGTGATCTCATGTATTGTTTACCATTATGTTATAAAGTCATTACTACTGCAATCATTAGTTTACAGATGAGAAAACTAAGGTTTAGATAAATTGACTTAATACACATCACAGAACATAATTGGTGAAGCCATGTCTTTCTGCTGCCAAGAACCATTTATGCTTTAATTCTTTACTACATTGCCTGGTCAACTCTGTTCCCTCCCTCCTCCAAAATCATTCAATTTTGTTTAGATCTATTAAAAGATAATAAAACAAAAATAAGCAACATCAATAATGCATTAAGATTCTTTGAGTAGGACTTTCTGCTAACTAATTCTATATCAGTAGTATAGTCCTCTAGAATAATTAACAAGTGGCAAATAGTTAAATATCATGTATCCCATTAGTTTAATTCATACATTTCTACATACTCATAGTCATTTTTTCTATATATTAGCGACAGCACTATTCTTGCAATTTCTGATCTTAGAGTTCTTTCAAATGGTGGTTAAGTAGAGGAAGAGGGGATTTGGTCTGTAGTTTCTTGAACTACCAGGATCAGTTAATTTTTAATGTTTTACCCTCAGCCTTCTTAGCAGTCTGTGTTTAAAGTTAAGAAGTTCATCTGTGTCTAGAATGAGAGAATATTTCTGTTAATTCTGAGTCAGCTTGGAAAATAATTTCTGTAAATTGACAGGAAATATTTAAAATGCAGTTTTAATAAAGATAACTTTGTATATGAAGAAAGTCCTTGTATACCAGGCATTAGTTACCAGATTATATGTGTTTTACCCAACATTCCATATATTCTGAAAAAATTCTATTTCAGTAGTCACATGATAGAAACGGACACTAACAGTAAATCTGGAATTTAGTAGGACTTTTGAAATTGAAATTGTTATTGAGATAATTATAGATTCATATGCAATCATAAGAAATAATCCCTTGTAAACTTCACCAGTTGCCTTCAGTGGTAACATTTTGAAAAACTGGATTGTAACCAGATATTGACATTGATGCAATCCACTGATATATTCAAATTGTTCAAGTTTTGCTCAGATTCATTTGTATGTGTCTTTGTGTATATGAAGTTCTATGCAATTTTATTGCCTAAGTAGGTTTTTATATCCACCATCATAATCAAGATACTGAACAGTTACAACCCCACAAGGATCTCTCCTGTTTCGCTATTATGAACACACCAACCTCTTTCCAGACCTCCCCTACTCACTCTGTCTCTAACCCCTGGCAGCCCAACCACTAATCCATCCTCCATTTCTAAAATGTTATAATTTCAAAAATGTTACGTAAACAGAATCATATAGTATATAATATTTGGGGATTAGCTTTTTTCACTCAACATAGTTCCCTGGCAATTCATCCAAGTTGTTTCATGTATCAATATTTTGTTACTTTAAAAAATATTCTTAAAATATTTTTTAAAGTAACAAAAATCAGCAATAAAGGGATTTTTTTAAATCCCTTTATTGCTGTTATCCTATGGTGTGTGCCTACTTACAATTTCTTTAACCATTAGACTGTTGAAGGACATATGGGCTGATACCATTTTTTGGATATTGCAAATAAAGCTGCTATGAATATTCATTTACAGGTTTTTATGTGAACATAAATAGTTATTCCCCTGGAGTAACCATTTAACTTTAGATTTTTAAATCTAAAGTTAAAAATAAACTAGGGTGGTCTTAAGAGAGAATATTAAAGTGATGGTATTTGTTTTTATTTGCTTATTTTTTATTTTATGGTGGAACAAATAGTTTCCTTGATATGCAGACAACTTTCTGAGGGTCAGCATAATTGCAGTCAGCATTTAAATGCTCTTTCTGAGTTGGCAAGTAATTCTGCTGTGAGCCCTACATAAGATGCCTGGTTCAGTGAGTGAAACTTTCCTGGTGTTGCTTTGAATATAGAGTCATGTCTCCCAGGATGCATTGTCAACAAGCCTGATGAGATACAATGTTGGTGCTTTGGCTCTTTTTAGTTGTTCTTTGACTTTTAAGTCCTTCGGGTTCTTTACTAATCTGAAGAAATCACAGCTTCTGGCTATTCAGTAGTCTTTCAACAGTTAAACAAGCTTGACTGTCAGAATTCCAATACTGAAAGAATCTACAAAATGAGTGAAATGACCTTGGGCACTATTTTTAATACCCATTGTAATTGTTTCTAGATTTAAACTTGAGAGTTATACACAGAGTTGTACATTTAAACATGAGTGTTTATTTATTTTTGACAGGCAAAATTGAAATTTGCTAGACTTCTCCTTAATTTTGGACCTAGGGAATGAGTATTACTCATTGATTTAAAGAGTAATCTATTTAATAAAATAAGACCCCATGACAAAACCCCACAATGATATGTCTTGTATTTAGTCTTGTATTCAGTCATGCTGTGGGTTATGACACGATTTTTCTTAAACACAGTGACACAATCTATTTTGTTTTTACTCTAGAAATAGAAGTCTACTTTGATGGTTTTTTTTTTTTTTTTTTGGTCACTGCCAGTATTATAAAAAGGTTTTTCAATACCTTAGAACATGTTTCAGATTATCATTTAATCTGAAAAGTTCTTGTTTTTTGTTTTCTTTTTTTGAGGGTCAAAACAATATAAAGGCTTTGAAAGTTGAGAATGTTCCTAGATCAACATGCTTTTTCCAAAAATTGATCCATGCTATGAATAAGAAACATTTGCATGCTTTGTTCAGTTTTCATTTCAAAATACTTCTCTGTTTTTCTTCCTTAAGTTTAAATTGTACAGGGTAAATACTACAGTAGTAATGACTTCCTGAAGATAGATGCACTTCCAGTATCCTTATTAGTAGGGATTGCTGATATAGATTATTGTGGGGGCTGAGAGATTTGTAACACAGCAGGTTATTCATTAGCAATTCCAGAATAAGCATTCAATAGAAAATCATTCTAACTAATGGTTATTTTAAGTTCTAACTGACTCTATAATGCATGTAATAGTATAAATGCCTAGATACTATGTACATTTCTGCTTTACGAATTAAAACTATTTTCATGTAACTCATTTCACATACCATTATTGTACAACTCCTGTGAATACTATTGTCTAAGAACAATAGAAAGGACAACAATACATCCTTTAAGCAAGATGGATGCTGAAAATATATGTGTGGGCATTTTTCTTTCTGGTAATTTCTTAAGATACTGTCTACAATGTCACCTTCTACACATAATTTTCTAAATGACGTATGCTAATGTTTATATGCTTCTATATAGGCATGATCATATATATAAAGATTCAGGACTATATTTATAAGAGTTAGAAAATACTAATCTTTCAAATATGTTAATGTAGTCTCTTTCAAAATAGGAAGTGTCTTAAAATGTTTATATATCCAACAATTGTTTTTTTTTGTCAGTATAACTAAATAGTTCACAAAGAATAAGAGGAATTAATAACCAGGTTTTTTTGGTAAGCAATTAAAGCAATAGATCTATATCTATCAATCTATGTATCTGTCTGATTTGGGAAAAAATAAAAAAGAGATGGTAGTGACAGATACATTGTGTGAAAGATCCCACAACCATCTGGGTTGCCTTTCAAATAATTCACCATTCAAACCTTACTAAAGCAGTACTGTGTCTCCATTGTTTTGATTAGGGATTGTGATTGTGTTCTGATCAGTAGCAATAAGCTTCTTTCTGTAAACATAGGTGCAATTTAAAATGTATAACTCAAACACTGCTAAAAGTAAGGAAAACCATAAAACTGGAGGCTAACAAGCCACAGAGATCAGCAGAGAAAGCTTAGTAATTTTTCCTGGATTTTCCTACTTCTTCCCCTTCTGTAATTTTTGCAATTCCTTTCTCTTGGAACACATTTCAAATTCTCTGAATATCCATTTCCTCAACTTTAAAATGGAGGTATTAATAGAACCTATCAGTTGATGAGAGGATGAAATAAGTTAAAGTATGTAAAATCGCTAAGCACACTAAGTAATAATCCTGGCATACTGGAAGGGCTTAACAAAATTACTTAGTTGGCATTATTATACAATTTGCAAGACTCTGCTCCCAATTTTAGAACTCTTTGAAAATTCTAAAACCTAGCTACCATGAGTCACTCTTGTTCGAGCTTATTTATTTTAAATGGTGTTCTTTAAGTTGACTTTCCCTTGAATCTAAACATGTTAGTTGTACTCTCAACCTCAACTGCTGAGATAAGGTTCTCTCGGATCTGAGACTAGTGATTACTGTACCTTCTTGGTGAATAATATTTCCTTAAATTCTACCATACATTATCTGGTGCCCAGGTTAGTCCTCGAGTAATGATAGCCCTATGGGAACAGGCATCCCAGTTTAAGCAGGGCTTGGACAGCCAGATTGCAAAGTCTACCTACCATCCCTCCCCCGCTTCTCCCCCCCCCCCCCCAACGTGCCTCCTGGATATGCTTTACAGAGTCTGGGCTTCTTGCTATTTAACAGATTTCTGAACTGTCTGCAATTCTGGGCTAGACGACCTCTAAGGGACCTTCCTACCCATCTCTGACCAGTATGAAGTAGGTTCAAGAAACCCAGGACTTTCACAAAGCTGTGTTTGGGAATCTACCAACAGAGAAAATGTTTTCAAAGTGATTTCTGCTTGGCTGACCACCATTTCCAAAATTGTTGCTTGGTTAAGACTTCCCCAAATGAGACAAAGCTGTTTGTTCATGCTTCAAGTCATCCATGTTTGTGAGGAGTTTATGAAAATCCTAAGATTTATTTTTAGTAGTCCCATAAGCATGAAGAGTTGCTAAATGTGTTTTTTTTTGCTAAAAAGATAGGGATGCATCATTTATTCTCCAGCAATCCAGGTGCATTATTTTCATCTTTAATTTATATATGGAATTTTCTTATAGCCTTTATTGCTGCAAGAAATATAGGCAATGTTCCTGAAAAGGGACTGCACTTCAATAAAGACAAAATGTAGCTAATTACTGTGCTTTTGATTTGAATAAATAAATTAATAATTTTGATCTACTCCCTATAGGTCTATGCCTTATGACCATACAAGTTTGAATCACTGAGAACAGTGAAATAGTTGACATTTTTAATCACTCACCACACTGCTTAGCACTTTAAAATATTGAAGTGGCAGAAGAAAGATTTAAGGTACATGTCAATCGATAAGTGCTTTGGCTCATGTGAATTCTGCACAGCACAGACTGATCCATGTATTTTAGCAAGTGTTCATCTTTCACACTGAAGTGCTTTTAAAGTTTGGATATATTCCACGAATTGTAATAATTTTGTACATTTTCACAATCCTAGAGCTTAATTTGCTGTTTTAATCATTTTAACTAAAACATCTATTTCAACCTAAACTGATATATCTGACATATTACAATAATTCTTCTATAGTAGTTATAGAATTATACTTAGAATAGCATGTCCCCTTTATACTTTTTCTCATGCATGGGTAAAATATCAAGTACATTATTCAGTTTTTCTTCCAAGCATAATTTTCACTGAGGAAGTCCCTCTCTACCTATTAGTAAATGACAAACTTGAAATCGTTGTATTCGTACAGTTCTTCAGTGTCTTCTGTTATACATAACTGTAAGCAATTAAAGTTTGTGAACAGATAATTTTAACTTTAAATTAATTTTAACAGATGTGAAACAAAACAGAGCCACCTATAATATTTTGATTCACATGAATTCTAGTTACTTTAGTATAAATCCTTCAACTCTATAATATCTTCAAATGTCAGATTTATACATATAATGTCATATAATTCTTTAACATTAAGTGTACTTTTTATATTGCAGTATATTACTTCTTTCCTTTATACAACTTTTCTTAGTTTAAGAATCAAACTCACTATTTTATTTTCAAATATTATGTGACTCTTTAAGTTACCTAATAAAACTGTTTCCATTAAATGAAATCAATTAATATTCTATAACTTTTCTCAATGAACTATTTGAACTATTTGATCATTTACTTTGTATAATCAACTAAGCAAAGGGGCACAGGTTTTCCTAACTTCCAAGGATTCTTTCTGAGGTACTTTTTTTAAATACCATAATATATAACAGTAATTTCTCAGTAACAGACCAAAGTACTTAGAACTCAATAGAAAAACAAAGAGATGTGGTTCTTATCTGAATTCAAAATTTTAATAGGAAAAATGACTCTATTTAATCCATATCCTTGGATCTTCCACAAAATTAATCCTACTGTCAATTTATTTTTCATTCAGCCCATCCTCTAAAATGTTTGTTTAAGTCTTTGCCACACAAAAATTCAAAGGAAGATGTATGCCAACTGTTCTTTCCCTTACTTTCTTTTTCTTATATCTATAACTAAAATATAATTATAAGGTGAGAGAGGGACAGATATTGATTAACTGTAGAATAATAAGAAAATTGGGCAAGGTCCTTCTTATCTTTTTCTCTCAGCAATTTTGTTCTTTATAATATGAAATGTGTTAAATTTTGTGTTCCTAAAATGCCCTTGAAAGACTAAAATAAACTCTATGTTTATTTAAGGATTCATGTAAAAAAAAAGGCAGAGTGCATGAGGTTGTGACCAAAAATTGAGATTCTAACAAACTCTATTGTAGACAGACAATCTTGATGGTTTTCATGTCCCTAGGATTAACATAAAGGTTGAGTTGAACAAATTCTCAGGAACTCCAGCTTTTAATACTTTAAAGCACTGGGTACACCCTAGAGGAACATGAAAGTTTTTCTCTTTTTAATTTCATTTCATGACTGCGCACACTTCTGTACTGGTCTTATTTTAAGTCTCATTTGAGTTATTAGGAGTATGATTCCTAAAAATGCCTACCATGCTGTCTGAACTTCAAATTCTGGCCTCAACAGCTGCTCTTGTAGCTTAAATCTGAGGGAAGAAAATAAAATTGGTTAAATACATGTAAGACTATGCATCTTTAGTCTTAACACTCAAACAACAGCCCTGTGAGGTAGGTGAGTATTCCTATTTCACAGATGAGGAAAGGAAAGGGGCTTGAGTATAATCACCTAACAAGGTCACAGAGCATAGATTTAGGATCAAATCTCAAGATTATTGGCTCTAAAGCCCATTTTCCCTCAACACCAAGAGAGAAAAAATGAAACTTTCAATTTATGCCATAAGTAGAAACATGTAATTTTCTTCATGAAAAGAGTCAGTAGAATATGACAGGAGTACAGACTATAGATCCATGCTGCCTAGGGTTCAGTTCCTAGCACCGCCACCTTTAAAGCATGTGACCTTGAGTAAGGTCACCCTTGCTCACCCACTCTGGACTCAGTTTTCTTATATATAAAATAAAAACAATAATAGAAGCTACCACATAGAGTGCTCTGAGGATTAAATAATCAGGACTTGGCACATGGTAAATTCTGGTTATTATTGTTATTATTCTATCAGTTTTAACTAGAAGGGTCTTTGGAGGTCATTTAATTTAATTTCTTCCTTTTCCAAGTAAGAGGTTGAGATCCTAAGAAGCAGAATGACCTGCCCAGAATTATAAAGCAATAAACAGCATCCAGATTTCCTATTGTCCAATCTAGTATTACACTTGTAAGCAAAAACAACATTTGAAAGATAATGAATGCTTGATGCCATATTTAGAATTTATTTGTATCATTTTATAAATCCCTGAGATTTTTCTGCAATCTGCCTATTTCTACTGAGAAAATAATATCGCCTAATTGTAAATTTTTATGGATATTGATAAAAGGAAGGAGTCAACAAATTGTGAACATACTGCTATCTTTTATAAGTCCATAAAACTTAAAGATAGCCTCTTTTATATACAAATAAAATATTAGATAGAAAATGGTGAGTGAAAAATGATGATAAAAACAATTTTACTTAAATGAGAGAAATGTCTTACTTTAAGCTAAAAAATTTAAGACTACTTGATTATTTGTCAAAATTAATGATGTAGAGCAGAGTTGTTACTCTCTTTCTGTTGTCTTAAATGTGTTGACTTCTTCTGCATTGCACATTTTGTTCTAAAACAGAAGTGAACGCAATGATTAATGCACATATATTTTATGTTGTTAAAGTTTCAAAAATGATAAAACTCTGATTTCACAACAGATTAAAAATATTTTCCTTCTCCTGGAGAAAGTAATGAGCTACATAAATAGAAAAATCAAAAGTGGCTGTAAATGATGAATGCTACACTTTTCCTGAGAAGTTGTTTTTCTCTGATGGCAAAAAAAAAAAAAAAAAGAAGAAGAAGAAAAAAAACCTGATCTTTTTGATATATAGAAACTTATAGGAAAATAGTTTCTAAACTTCCTTTCAAATTAATATTCAACTCACAAATTACTAACACTTATATGCAAGGCAATAATCAAGTTAGTGGAGACATTGAAATTGATAAGACACAGTTTTGACTATCAAGGACATTACAATAACTAGTTATACTTTTTGTCCTAGCATGTTACTTAGTTACCAATGTAAAGTATAATTATTTAATAGCATTGAACAGTTTGGTTATTAAATATAATAAATTGGAGCCAATGTCAGATCATATATATTCATTAAATGGTCTCCCCTTATTACCATACTCTGATTACATTAAATGATATCAGAGTTACAATGAATTTTCACTTTCAGTGATCATTGTAATTTCCTTTATTTGTGAAATTAAACTACAAGAGCTATAACACATTAAAACAGAGCTGATATAAGACTGCTTAAATGACAGCATTTTGCTTTGGGGCAAATAAATAAAACATTTTCAGAAAATGCAAATCATCTCTTAACTAGACATTGTTCACAGATTGTAAAAAGGCTAACTTATTAATAAAATTGTATCTTATTTGCTTATTTATTTTATCATATGCACCATCTTAATATTCTTGCCCTTATGTTTTAGAGTAAAGGATTTACCAACTAGCATTCTTTTTAATCAGTGTAAGTTTCCCCTGATAATTACTAAGGATAATTTATTGTCATGAGAAGATAATGTGTAAGTGATGCTAATTGGTATTGAATCTCCTAAAGAATATAGCACTAACAAGTTTACTTAAAATTTTTCTAAGATATAATTTTGAGATAGTATACTTTAGTGATAAGGTATATATATTGTCCATGCATACAAAAATATACATGGAATATTTCCAAATAAAAACTACTCAGATGTTATCCATTCTTTTGTTGTTCATATTTCTAAGACTTATCAGCTGGAGTCTACCAAAGGGATAAACAGTGTGTTACTCTCAGGAATCCCCTCATTATTATATATGTCAAAATTAATGGTGACAGTCAGCTCTTCTATGTGGGAAGACTGGTAAATTGGAAGTGCAAGTATGGAGCTCAAGGAAGAGGTATAAGATAGAAGAAACAAGAGAAGAAAAGCAGAGCTCTGAGAGGTAGCATGATCCATGTGCATGTAGGCCTGATTGAAAAGCTAAAAAGGAAAATTGGCCACTCAGTGTCAATGAAAAATATTCCCCAATATTGGAATGATCCACCGTGTGGCAGAGGTAAAGAAGAAAAGATAACACAGGAAGAGTCATTGGATTATGGATGAACAGAGAGGCTTGGGTAATGAAGGCAGGACTAAGTAGGCAGAAATGAGGATGTTTAGTGTTGATCGTGTTTTCAAATAATTTAATAAAATTATAAAGAATTAAACATATGATAGTAGGGTCAGATCTTTTTGTTGTTGTTTAAGAGTGCTATTTATTTTTCTGTAGGAAGTTTACATGATAGACATTCACTTATTCATTATTTCAACCAACAAATATTTTGGAACAGTTTCTTTGTAAAATAAAACATTGTTTAAGGCATGTTAGGGCAAAATAAAAAAAGAGAAAGAAGATGACTCTTTCAAATTAACCTAAGATAAGGATTGTTGGAGCCAATAATTGATGGGATCATGGCCACAAAGAAATGGTACCATTTACAAGGAATCTGAGAACCAATGACTCAGGTTGTTAAAGAGAGCTAGAGGCTCTATGCTCACATAAGATATTATAACAGCATATTTCTGTTACTCTCACAGATGTGAATTCAATGAATGATAATCAATTATATAGGGACACATATCTTTCCCTCAAGGAAGAATTGGAAAACCCACTTAGGCACAAGATTGTAAGCCATTCTGTATTTGTGTGAGTGAATAGTTCTAAGAATGCAGAAGAAACCATCAGTTCTGCCTAAGGAGATCAAGTAAGGTGTAAAGAAAAGTTTAACTTGGGATCCTGGCCTTAGGGAAGTACTCCAAAACTAATAAATTTGAGGAGGAACAATAGCACAGGAATGTAGAAGGTTCAACATTCCATAAGGTGAATATGCTACTAAGGCATATAGACTTTGTTTAGATAATTTAATGGATGAGAGAACTAGAGGAAGACTAAATGCAAGTTGCAGATGGCCTTAGTGCCTGAAAAGGTAATAATACTTTATTGAACAGGCAGTATATTTCTGAGCAAGAGAGATCAGACCACAGGCTGTTTAGGAAGATTTCTCACTATAGGTTGAAATAGAGAAGGGAAAAACTCATGATAAAATGTTACCTCTTAAATTTTATATGCTGAAAACAAAACTGCAAAAGTAGATTGATTTTTCTGAGAGGCGAAGTGTTCGTAGGAAATTATATGGGTATTCGCAAGGGCAATTGTTAGAAATAAAGCTACTTGTGTTAGTAAGTGGCTTACTAATGGGATTAGAAATGCAAACAGGAAGTGATTTGAGAAAAGGACTCCTCATAAGGAAATGAAAAGAAAAAAAATCATGGTTTTTTTTTTTTTTTTGATAATTAGGACAGAATGGTAACCTCAGAAAAATTTCAGTGGCAAGTATTATTGTTCCTTCAAAAAAGATGAATTCCTTTGTTCATCCCATCCAATTTTTTTCTGTTATTCCTTTGAATCTGAAAAGTAAAATGTAAGAATAATTTTAATAAGAAAAAGATGTGGAAATGGTTTACCTAGGAGCATTCTAATAATGGAAGTTATTGCCAAATCATTTGGTAATATTCCTTTTCACATTTGGCAATTTTCTATGCAACAGTGGAAATAATAGATAATGGGTGATTTTCTTGGCTAAAAAATAACCAGTGCAAAATGAATGAAAATCTTGAACTCAGGCACATGTAAGATGCTAGTTATGACTACATATTAAGAACAAGCTGTTACTATCACACAGAATCTTTAGAACCAAGAAAGTTGAGCCTTGAAGGTTTATTTTTAACTTAGATTTTTCTTCTTTTTCACAATTCTTGGATTTTTTAGAACACATCCAAAAACCAAGCATTATGAGAATTTCTCAGTACTCAAATTTAGCAAATTCAGTTAATAGCATTTTTTTCCTTCTAAGCCTCAAGAGAACATCAAAATTCGATCTCCAAGACTTGATGTCTTCTTATATTCTTAGATTCTAGTGTTGATACATATATTAGTCTGTGCTTCTGTAACAAAGTGCCACAAATTGAATAGCTTAAACAAGAGAAATTTATTGTATCACAGTTCTAAAGGCTAGAAGTCTAAGATCAAAGTGTCAGCAGAGTTGATTCCTTCTGAGACTTGTGAGAGACAATCTATGCCATGCCTCTTATGGTGGTTTGCTGACAATCTTTGTCATTCCTCAGCTTATAGAAGTATCACCTAGGTTTCTTCTTTCATCTTCACATGGCATTCTCCCTGTGTGTGTGTGTGTGTGTGTGTGTGTGTGTGTGTGTGTGGTATGTGTGTACCCACATTTTTCCTTCTTATAAGGACACCAGTCATATTGGATTGGGGCACATCCTACTCAGTATGACTTCATCATAACTAATTACATCTGCAGTGACCCCATTTCTCAACAAAGTCACATTCTGAGGTACGGGGGGTTAGGACTTCAACATATGAATGGAGGGAGAACAATTCAAACTATAACACTATTTAATGAATAGATGGATAGGGACATTGTTTAAAATCATCTTTCAGATCATCTGCTAATTTGAGATCTTCTGTCTCTTATAGTTATCCAGAGAAATTAAAACTAAAGAGATAATTTTCATCAGCAGACGGATTGTTTTCCACATGTACCCAAGCTCTACTATTGAGATCATCTCATCACTGGCTCCCTTAACATCAACTCTTATGGAGGCCCCAGTTCTTTAGCATACTCTTTACCTGAATCATCTAGGAAAAATATCACTTTTATATTGCCTTCTTCTCAATAACCTTCAGGTGCTCCCTGCTACTTACACACTTAAGTCGAGTTTCTAAGTATGCCATTTAGAGTTGTCCACCCATCAAAGCATACCTGCCATTTAATACAGGTCTTCACATATACAAATCTAGTGTTCTAGCTAAATTCAGCTACTCACCATCTTCTGAATACACCACAAACTTTCTTATTTCTGTACCTTTGTTCATGCCTATTTTCTTATTGGAAACTTTTCTCTTTTATGTATCCTATAGGCCTGGCTGAAATCCCACCCCTTCCATGACCCCATCCCTATGCACAGCAAGTTATTCCTGCCTCTCATTCTTACAGCACTCGTATTCTTCATAAGTCATTTTGTACTAATTTCTGTTTGCATTTCTGTTTTTGTTTCCACATGTTTATGTCTTACCTCCCCAGCTGGCTTATAAACATCTTGGGAACAAGTACATTCTGTTTTGTTATTCATAGAGTAATGCAGGTCCTCGATCATTATTGACACAGTTAGGATTGATTTATTATGCTTATTTTTTTATCAGCAACATATAAGGTAGCTGTTTTGTATTTCACTTTGATTTGTTGTGTGCCTCAGGTTAGTTGTTACCTCCCCCGTTCACAGAGTTACACATTATCTCATATATAGTTGGGAGTCGAGGGATTTGGCTCCATCTCATTGAACTAGTTCATTTAGTCCTCAGAGTTTTAGTTACCTTATCTGTAAAATCAAGAAGTAATACTAATTTAGTTTCAAGGTTACTATCAGATCTAAGATTCTATAATTTAATGGTTTCTACATTATATCATTTAGAATGAAATCACTATATAAAGCTAATCAGACATGCAGGCTTTTATACAAACATAGATGAATGGATTGATGAACCTTAGTATAATTTTTCGTCAGTGCTGACTAACAATTTAATGACCCCCAATTACTTATTTGATTTTATAACCCATACTCTGGCTACATTGTAAATAGATTTGAAGTGACCTTTTGAAAATTAAAACTAGTTAAGAGCTAATTTGAAAGCAATTTCTATAATGGTATATAAAGAACTGCTACTAGCAAAGATTAGCTACAGCAAACAGGATTAGGGAAATGCAGGGCAGTGGTATCTTCACTTTAAGTTTTTTGTTTATTTTTTGTTTGTTTTTTAACAGAGTGCACATTACTTTTATAATTGAAAAAGAATAATTAGGCAGTTTTTCAGCCAATTCCATTTTTTAGAGAAAGGACTTCAGGCTGGTGAAAAATCAATAATAAAAATAAGTATAAATGTCTCCTCCCTCCTTCAGATGGAGTTGTAGAATCAAGATGCCAAATCTAACAAAGTCTGTGGAGTACATATTAATAGATATGTTTATTAGTGTCCTCTTATAATATTCAAAGTGCTTGCTCATGATGCTTGCTTCAGCAGCACATGTACTAAAATTGAAATGACACAGAGATTAGTATAGCCATTGTGTAAAGATGACATACAAAATCAGAAAGCATTCCATATTACCCTATTTTTTACACACACATACACACACACACATGCTAATGAAAGGGACACAAAGAAACTTTCAGAGGTGATGAATATGTTTATTACTTGGATTGTGGTAATGACATCATGGGTTTATGTATATATTCAAACACATCAAATTGTATATATTAAATATATGCAGGATTTTGTATTCCAATTATGCCTCAATAAAACTGTGCATTTAAAAAAATGTACTACCTCATGATAATTAATAAAGAGACTAGTATTTTGAATGTGGAAGAAAAGTCAAATAAACCAGTAACTCAAGGGAAACAAAATACTATGTGGAAAAAAATAATATGCAGTACTTGGTCTCAGTACTTGGTATCTGAATATACTTAACTACTAGCAAATGAGCACTGAATATGATTCTAGGTTTTCTACAAACTCAGATTAAGAAGAATCTCTTAGGCTATATCCTTTTTTTACATAACAGGAAAAAAGCATCTGAGTAATTCCAAAGAGAAAAACTATCTAAGCATTGACTTAAAGATAAAATCCATCTGGTTAGTTCTTTTGTAAGGGATATTGGAGCATAGAATAGCATGAATGTCTTTAACTACAGTTTTGTAAAAGATGCACCTGTTTCAAGGGACATTTCTTTTATTGATGCTCTAACAGTGCTGAGAGCATAATGCTCTATCTTAACAGAGGGGAATTATTCTTGCAGAGAATGAAAAACAAGACCTAAGCCCTTTACTTTGTGATGATCCAATATTTTCAAGGTTTAACTAGAAGAATTAAAATTTCTGGCTCATAATGCAATATCCTTTAATGTATCATTATAAGGTGAGTAAGGCTTGTGAGACTATGAGAGGCAGGAACCTCATGGGTACGAGTGCCCTCTGTGTGAGGTTCTCACTGGAAATCAGCCTCTATTGCAGTAGGAGTGTGGCAGAAAGGTGGTGGGTGAGTTCAGGTAGAGTGTTTTCACTAATTAGATAATAGAGACAAGTAGAGCTGGAACTGAGGACCAGAACTGGGACCCTTCAGGGCCAAGATGGCATAAGGTGGGTGTGAGAAGTTATCCAGTTCTCCCTCCCACAGCCGGATAATGTAGGGTTCCCAGCATCTTGCTTGAATATTGGGGGAGAAGTTAAGGCAGCCATAGGATGTTCACAGATCAACCCCCTGGCAATTTAACTGAAGGGGTCAACCTGTTGGCATTTCATATGGTGTCCTTAACCAGGCCAGGTTTAAGGAGAGCGCTGTGTGAGAGAACTTCCCATACTAGTCCTCATGAAAAAGGCTCTCTTGGCCACCACAGATAACTGCACACTGTCTCCTTAACCAGGAGTGTTGATTTTTATGATTCATCACCCTTCTAAGGTATTTCCTTTTCTTTTTGTTAGCTAGGGCCAGTGTAAAGGTTAATCAAATGGTTCTTCACCTATGTTCTTTCATCACCGTGTTCAACAAATACTCAATCCAAGGAGTACTACCTCTTAGTTAAAAGTTGTGTTTTTTAATAAACACAATTCATTATTTCTATTAATGTTGATGTAGAGGGTGAAGGAAACTGAACATTTATTAAACTTCACTCATGAATCAGATTCCTGATCACTTTTAACACCATTTTCTAGATAATGTAAACAAGGCTTATAGAAGTTCAGTAATTTGTTAATGATCTTGTACTTAGAACTGGGATTAAATACAGGTAATTTTAATACCGAAATATTTATTTCTATTGAGTATTCCTCCTAATGAGAAAATTAATTTTCTCTTACCCCATATGTATTTCAGGCATTTCTTAGCCCAGTGCTTACAATATAAGTGCTGTGTGCCCAAATTTACCTTTTATGTAACTCTAGATTTAAGGATCTTTTCACTAGAGTTCTATGTTGTCAAATGCAGACAAATTGCCAAGTTCATTGGATACAGTTTGTAAATATTTTTTGTAATAAGTATAAAGAGTTCATATTGGTTAGAGATTGCCTCACTCAGTGAGTTCTGAGTTTCCAAGGATGACTCTATGCCAGAGCTCCCATATTCAACAAAATGACTAAGGGATTCTCTGGGATCCAGGGCAGATGCTGATCCTGTCCATGAGACCTTTGGTAAATGGATGTGCCAATGATGCAAGCTTGGACCAGAGTTTAAGTTAAAGGCTGGAGCTATTGAATTGTGATGCCTGGAAAACACTTCTGGACATTTACAAACACACACACGCACATGCACACACCCTTCCATCTTTCCAAACCATATACCCACTCAACATAGGAAATTAATATACAAAAGTTTGTATAGGAAAAATCAAACCTTTCAATAGACAAATGATAAATAAAAGGAACTGCAAGACGAGTGATACCAAAATACCACTAGAAAAACATGTAAAAGAGGGCAACAAAGTTGTCAACAGATGAGCACTTATAAGAAAATGTTGCTACTGGCCAGATATGAAAGTTATGACTGGAAGTTTTCCTATACATTGAAAAATTTTAAAAAAGCTCTTACTTCTGTGAAGGAAGACTATGAATCATAAATGTAAGAACTCAAGGAAGTGGAAAGAAATAGAATCTCAGTTGGCAGAATTCAGTTGGAAGGAACAAACTAAAGGTATCACAGAAATATAAAAGAATTATAAGAAATGGATGTGAGAATAGACATTGTAAAAAGCACAGCAAATACATAGGGAATATAAATTAAACAATACAAGAAAGCAAAATAAAAATAAAAGATAAAAATAATTAGAGAGGCGGGGCATGGTGGCTCATACCCGTAATCCTAGCACTTTGGGAGGTTGGAGCAAGAGGATCACTTGAGGCTAGGTGTTCAAGTTCAGCCTGAGCAAGAGCGATAACCTATCTCTATAAAAAATAGAAAAATTAGCTGAGTATGGTGATGCACACCTGTAGTCTCAGATATTTGGAGGCTGAAGCAGGAGGCTCATTTAAGCCGAGGAGTTTGAGGTTGCAGTGAGCTATGATGTTGCCACTGCACTCTAGCCCAGGTGACAGAGTGATACTCTGTCTCAAAAAAAAAAAAAAAAAATTAGGAGAAAATGACAGATATATAAACCAGGCAAAGCAGAACCTATATATGTCATTGGAGTTCCTGAAAAAGAAGACCAAAAACAGTGGAATAGAAATAGTATTTGAAAATATAATTGAGGGGGGAATAGTTGTAAACAGAAAAGAATATCTAAATCTATTGAAAGGGTATATCATGTAATAGTGAAAATTGATTCAAAACAGTCTGCACTGAGACATATACTTCTGCTACATACCCAGGACATATATACTTAAAACAAATTCTAGTAATATTTTACCCTTTATGATATGAAAGCATCTTTTAAATAGACAACAACAATTATGCTAATTACAGTATAAAAAAAAAAAAACATTTTTCCTTGGTGGTATTCAATACTACAGGTCAGTAGAGCAAAACCTCTGAGATAATCAAGGAAAGAAAGTGTGAGCCAAGGATTTCATGTTCAGCCAAGATGTTTAGTAAGTGTAAAGGCTACAAACAATATTCAGTGAGCCAAAACTCAAGAAATAATGCTCGTGTACCAAGGACTGAGCTTCAGACAATCAAGGGATGACAGGAAAACTTTAATAAAATAACTGGCGATAAGCATTTAACATATTTGACAGAACTAAGACTAAAACAAATGTGTAGTTTAGATGAAAAAAATGCAAAATAAATTTTATATGCCCTGACAATTAAAAAATATACAAGTGAGAGAAATTGAGAGAGTAAAGGGGAAAGAATTTTAGCAGTTTCTCAAGAGAACAAACATGCAAGTACCATATGTAGAATATCATGGGTACAATATTTACTGGTTGCTTCATTTATAACAGTGTAGGGTCAAAGGATATCACTTAAAGCTGATAAATCAAGTAATAGAATTATAACTTTGTATGATTACATCATTTAACAGTACAAACATGATATATAAACAGGATTTTAAAAAATCATACACAATTGCCAAATAGATAAAATTAGAAATGCTGAATAAATTTGGCATGGCAATATTGATTTCAAAAAGTGTGCATCTAAAAATTTATTAGCTCTTTAAACAGAATAATGAGGTGAACATATTTTTTTCTCTGCAGCATTAGAGTGTCTTTTGCTTGGCTCTGAATGCTGATGAAGAGGCAAGGAAGCACTGTCCCTCAGCAAGAAGTGGGAGTATCCCATGGGTTGATAGGGAAGTCTCTTCACTCAATAATCAACTGTAAGACTGTCCATCAATTATGTTGATTTTTAGGAGAACTCTTGGCTCTTTAATCTGAAGGGAGCAAAAATATGTTACAGTATGGGAATGGAACCTATTATAGCAGTAGGACCTTTCTCCAAAAAAGAAATATATATATATATACACACACACACACACACACACACATATATATATATATATTTACATATATATACATATCATATTTTGCCTATAATTGTGTGGGATTCACAAAGCCCCTGAAGCTTATCCAAAGAGACTCTCAGGATACATGGACTCCAGGTTAAAGACCTTGGTTTAAAAAGTTCTTCAAACTTTGATCAGAATCTCCATTTTTTTTTTTTTTCAGAGTCTCACTCTGTTGCCGTGTGGCGTCAGCCTAACTCATAGCAACCTCAAATTCCTGGGCTCAAGGATCCTTCTGCCTCAGTCTCCAAGTAGCTGGGACTACAGGCATGTGCCACCATGCCTGGTTAATTTTTTCTAGTTTTGGTAGAGTTGGGGTCTTGCTCTTGCTTAAGCTGGTCTCTGACTCCTGAGCTCAAACGATCCTCCCGCCTAGGCCTCCCAGAGTGCTAGGATTACAGACGTGAGCCACCGCGCTCGGCCAGAATCTCCACTGTTGATCTTGCTGGTCAGAACCATGGATGTTACTGCTGCATGCTTTGATAGAAGGAAGGCTGCTAAAACAGCATTCATGTCCACCTAAGCTATCTCTGATTTATTCTGAAGTGTAAAAGTGGCAGTTCTCAAAGTCTGGTCCCCAGACACCTACTCAGAAGCATTTGGGTTCCTGTTAATAATGGAGGTTGGTTGGTTTGTTTTTAAACCACACACTAGACTAGAGAAGGCAGAAGCAACAGTAACATAAGAGCTGGATCCCTGCCTCTCCAAACTCTATGCAGAACGGCAACATATAAATAGCCCCACCCTTTGTCTCACTGTCCCCTAAAATGAACATTCCAAAGCTAATAGCAATAGGTTGGCAAAGGGAATAATTAATCATTATGAATCCAAAAGGTTTTTTTTTTTTTCTATTTTAAAATGACTAACATTTAGAGGACATTTACCACATGCCAAGCCTGCAGGTAGTCACAGTCACAAAGAATGTTTTATGTTCATTGCAGCTCAGTCATCACTTGTCCTAAAAATAGGTAGGAAGATGCTCCTGGGTCACTAGCTTCACTTGCTTGCATGCAGCCCAGCACAGTGGTAATGCTGAAGCATGCACACATGGGATGTCTGAATAGTAGGTACACATCACATCACAATTAAAGGTTCAATTACCCAGGTTGCAGCGAGGCAGGATGGAGTCCTATATTCTGTCTTTTAGTCAGAGATCCTAACATGCCTTATCAATGAGCATTGTCCTACATGGTTATCTCTGTGGGCATTGTGGTTCCATTTGGAAAACAGAGAGCACTGTTGCCCAGCCGATTCTCACTATTGTGCTCCTTTAAGAGGTGATCTAATAGGTATCCAAGGTAAATGAGTGTCAATACTTACATATTAAAGTCATCACCTTTAATTGTACCAAGAAGGACTGATAGAATCTGATCTTAAATTTGAACCAACTGGTCCGATTACTTTAGTCAAATCTGGGTGCATTTCTTTATGTATTGCTGACTTATGCTGTAGCTCTTTCTGTTTGCAATTTTCTTTTTATCCTCATGTGAAGTGAAACCCTGGACATGTATAGGAATGTGCACAATATATTTAATTTGGCACTCTGCATCTGGCAGGGCCAATGCAGCGGAGTCTTATGTGCTCCAATTTGTTATTGCACTTCTATAGAATTCACAATGGATTTCACAGTAGAATGCACAATGTAAAATGTCCTCAGTGTTACACATCTTTTAAAGTAAAAAGATCACTTAAAAATTCTGTAAATGTAAAAACTCAGTGAACTAGGTAGATTTTTGGTATTTCTCCAATAAAGATTTTAAATAGACTTTTCAATTTCAGATTCAACTTATTTAAAAAAAAATTATCATGTATATTTGAGGTTTATAATATGATGTTATAGGATTCATATAGATAGTAAAATGGGTACTATAGTGAAGCAAATTAACATATCTATCATCTCACATATAGTTACTTTTTGTGACAAGAGCAGCTAAAATCTACCTGTTTAAAAATTCCTAACACAATCCAGTTTTATTAACAGTACTCTTCACGTTGTACATTAGATCTCTAGACTTGTTCATCGTACATATCTGCTACTTTGTATCCTTTGACCTACATCTTCCATTTCTTCCCCTCCTCCATAACCACTGTTTTATTCTCTTTCTCTGTATCTTTATTCAGCCTTTAAAAAGGAAATCCTGCCATTTGACACAATGTGGATGACTTTGGAGGATATTATGCTAAGTAAAATAATCCAAACACAAAAATAAAAATATTTCATAATCTTACTTATATGTGGAAGCTAACAAATGTCAGATATTCATATTTACTTATTAAAAACCATTGTTAACGTGACAAATCAAGTATACTATTAACTCTGTCATCTTAACACACTATTTAAATTTTTTATGTTCTTCTTATTTTGTCAATACATACATTATAAATGAAATACTATTCCAATCATTGTGTCCTTAAAAAAAGAAAAGAAATACTATACTAAAAAGCTCCTTCTTCCTTCTTATGCATAATTTGTTTTTACTTTCATGTTGGTCATTGTTTTAAACTACATAAATCATAACAATATTTAATTCCATATTTTTAGATAGTTAGATCCCAATTTTTATTATAAATAGCTCTACCATAAACATTTTATGGTACTATACAATATACTGGTGTTTAAGTAATTGGGCTTTGAAGTTGGGCAGATTAAGCCTCAAATCCTGTCAAAACTACTTAATAGCTGTGTGACTTTAAACATGTTATTTAACTTTCCTGAGCTTTAATTTACCTAAGTCCTAAACGGATATAGAATGATATCTTCCTGATAGATCTGTCCTGAGAATTAAATGAAGTAATCCATGTAAAGCAATATAGTGTATTAATAAATGTTCAATAATCATTAGCTATTATTATGACATAATTTTTTCTCTTCTGAATTATTAATTTGAATTGATTCCCAAGAATGGGAATATTGGTTAAATTATGTGTAAACTCATTTATTTGGTCATAATATAGTTGAATGTCTATTCTATTCTGGGTGCTAAAAGAATGTGATGAACAATACAGAGGTAGTCCCCAAATAATAGGTGTTTGCAATTTGGAAAAGAAGATAAACACCACATTAAGTCATTATACTCAAGTACAGTGTTGCACAATAAGAAGTACAGGGTCTTAAAGATATGCAGACTAAGGAGATATATATTGTCTGATTAACTTCCAAACTATTGAACATTTTAAATAATATAGAAGAGTAATGTACCTAATTACCAAAATCCTCAATTGCTTTTAGCTAGTTTTTCTTTATTTCTAACTTAATAGCTGCAAGATGTTATTTCTTTTTAAATTAGCATTTTATGTAATTCTTCATTTTAAATGTGCTTATATTATGATTCTGGATTTTCAAATTTGTCAAAAATATTTACTCATCCTTTAATACTAAGGATATGGTTGTATCCTTCACACAATAAAATTATCTTAGTATATATTTTAAACTCTCCTTTATCTATTTTCTACATTTTTTACTATTTTTTATATTGAGTTTTGTGTTTATTGAACCATAGTTTTACAATTTTATATTACAACATATATCCTGCCTTTTCTTTATAATTTTTTCCCACTGCTTCAGTATTTATACTGCATATTTTTTCAAGGATTTTTTTATTCTTGACCTTGAGAGTTCTCTAGTTATATTGATGCCACTGATATCACAGCAG
Organism: Microcebus murinus; assembly: GCF_040939455.1. Classification (NCBI taxonomy): domain Eukaryota; kingdom Metazoa; phylum Chordata; class Mammalia; order Primates; family Cheirogaleidae; genus Microcebus; species Microcebus murinus. The sequence goes on from NC_134112.1 coordinate 57,708,130, forward strand.
GCATTTTTTTTCCCTTTTCTATACATAAACCATGGTTACTGATGTTCACTCAAGCACTATACAAAGAAGGAAAATTCGGCTTGAAAACACAACCTAAAAACTCTGCTCTGATAAAAATAAACTATGCTAAAGTCATTATAGATATTTCCATTTCTGTTAAGAGAAAATGATTCATGTTGTGAATTTTGTAAGATCTTCAGAATATCTACATGTTTTAGAGGGGAACTTCCCCCCAAATTAAAAGTGACCTTTAAAATGTACATTTATATTTATGTTGTTATTTTACGAAGATGATTCACCAATATGTAGCTCAACAATATAAACCAAGAAACAAAGCACTTATCCTTGAGAAATTTCAGCATGAATTTTAACTTACAGACTTTTAATATTTTTAAAACCACTCCTTTTGGACCACATTTAAATGTTCTTAAAGTAGCCCATGAAAATCATTTGTAATTATACAGGTATAAGGGAATTATACTTTCAACAGTAATCTGATGAAGATGGATGGGGACTAGAATTTAATCAGTATGGACAGACTATGTCATCATTTCCCAGTTTCCCTTTTACAGATCTTTGATGGGAAGCATCACATGGTTGTCAGTTTTATATCTCTTGTATTGGAGATTAGAGATTCCCAACTAAGCTTTCTGAAATTTCAGGAGTGATATGGCTATAGGTAGAGATTATAATACAACAACATTACTCTTTCCACAAGTGTACCAGAGTTCTTTAAAATAGGGACCATACTCCATGGGCATGCATAGATGTGGTTTAGTAGAGGGTCACCTGATAGTCAGACTCAGAGGAATATTCAGATTGTTTAACAACTGGTACAACTACACAGCCAAGGCCACTTGCAGTATCAGATAATACTTTGCAATGATTAGATTATGGAAAGATCAAAAGCAGGTGCTGAGGTGGCTCAAGTGGTATCTTTTTATCACCTGGTGTGAAACTATTTCAATATTTTAACAGGTAGTTAGCTGTACCTGGGCACAATGATTAATTATTTAATCTTGTTCTGAGTGGTGGCTATACTGAGTTTGGGTAGCTTATGGTACTCTTACATTGGAACAAAATCTAAAAACAATTCATCTGAAGAATGGATTCAGAAGGGGGAAATTCTCCAGTTATAGAGGCAAGACTCTAATTATAACATGAAGTAATCTCTCATGGAGTCAAAGGGGTGGGAAAAATTAATATTTAAAATTAATCTTAAAAATTAATTAAGGGGAAATATTTACCATATCCTTTATTGCTTCACCCATGAAGTCTCCCTGGCCATGTCACAGTTAGTGGATCATATTCTTTCCTCCTAATCTGCTGCTTCTCAGTCTTTGGAGCAGTTCTGTAATTTGTTTCCAACAAAATCATGGGATTTTCTGTTATATGATCTGCCAATAAATTCTGTCCTTTTGATAGATTGCTGCATAAGATTGAGACCTACTTCATAGAATGGAATGTAAAGAGCCTTAACTCCATTTGGAAATATTTCAAATCCTAAATTAGCTCACTCTGGACATGTTTATTTGTCGAGTCCTTGTCTTAGGCTTCTTCAATTCTAGACTTGAATAGCTAGATGGACCTTAAAACTGGTCAAAGATTCAGGGCAACTGCTTTTAGTGAGTATCTTTACCTGTGAGAACAAAATTTTGTTTTGTTTTGTTTTGTTTTTGTTATAAGTGGTTAAGTTAAAGAAATGTCTCAAAAGTTCTTGTGGACCAGAAAGGCAGGGACTGAGAGAAGAACTAAAATTATTAACATGTCTATTTTTATACTATTCCTTTTAATTATTCTTGTTTCTGTCTCTCCTTCACATTATATACCGATACCTGAGGTTGTCTATCTCATCCAAACAATAGAGGTATAATGGTCCTGCTACTAAGAAACTAGCCTAAGACATACAGGTTTCAACAAATAATTGAAAAATTTTCTCCCTTCTTATTGTCATGACTATTCCTTTTAATTGTCATGATTATTTCTTTAGTTGTCATGACTATTCCTTTTAAACCCCTTTTAAATCTCAAACCTTTTCCATTTTGTTCATTTTGTTCATTTTTTATATTTTCCTGTATGTTTTATAGCATTTATTGAACATTCAGTATACCTGGCTGAACTTAATGTTTGAGGAAATGTAAAAGCATAATACCAACCATATTGTGAATTCATGTATTATTTAACAATTGTAAAACTTGCATTTGAAAGCATTATCTGTGAAAGAAATTATGAGACAATATATGAAAAAATCCTAAATTAAATATAATTAAAATTCAAAATAATATTTTTCAGCCTGTTGGGAATTAAAATAACCATTTCTCCATTCTTTGATTCTTAACCATGTCCACTGACATTATCAATATATAGGTATCATACTAGGCACTTGGTAATATTAATTCTGTTTTATGGATAAGAAAATGGAACATTAAAGTTACGTAGGAAGTTAAGTGGCAAAACCAGAATGTGAATCCAGGTCTCCTTATTCCAAGTCCTTTCCACTGTCCAATGTCACAGCTGCCTCTCAAAGGCATTTACTAGATGTGTGTATGGAATGGATGACATGGATGGGTTGGTGGGTAGGTAATCAGATAGCACATTTTTTTCATTATTCTTTTATAACTATTATCATCCTTAACTCTAAAATATTGAATTTTTTAGAAGCCACGATTTTCTTTCATCCAGGGGAAAACTATTGCCAGAGAATATTAGAAAAGTAATTGTTTAAAGTTGATTACTTATAAAATTCTTAGAATATATTGACCTGCTACTAATTTTTTAAATTATTTTCTTCCTGTTGAGTTTCTAATGTTATTATTTTCAATTAATTGATGCGTATATGTCTTAACTTCATTGTCTTTTATATTTTTATAACAAGTGGAAGTGTTTGCAAAAGGCTGTGGTTAACCAATTAAAAACTCAGTAAAATCACCTTTGTGCCTGCATCAATAAGTTAAATGTATTTGAGTATCATGTTTTAAGTCTCTAGTTTATTAATTCAGGGAAATAATAGGCATTATAATAATCTGTGTATACATTTCATGATTCCCAAATGTCCTTTTATTTGTCTAAACAATTTCATATTTAAAATGGAAAACATTTCAATGGTCCTAAATTCCACCTTCAGTCTTAGTTTTTCAAACAGGAAGAAAGGACAGTCTCATGTGTAAAAATGAAGAGGAAAGGATAAAACTTCTAACAAGTGGAGTTATCTTTACTTTGAAATGCCAGCACACTTACTCACATCCTATAGACCTAGGGCCAAACCCTTCCCAGTTTGTGTGAGTGGTAGCCATTAACAGATAACAAAACAGACACGCTTGTATTAATTCAGAAATAATCAAAGAATGAATTAATGTCCAAGTTTTATTCACCTCAGAGTAAATTGGCCTGAGGAATATCTAAATAACAACAGATAAAATAGTAGAGTAAGATTAAGGAATTTATTTGAAGCATATATATTTGTGATACCTTTGAATTAAGATTATATTTTAATAATAGAAATCTTGACCCTGGTAAAATTATATATATATATATATATGTGTGTGTGTGTGTGTGTGTGTGTGTGTGTGTGTGTGTGTATGTGCACGTGTGGTATATACAATTTAACACAACAATCTTTTGAAGCCCATATAATTCCCACTTGATGTATGAGAAAACTGAGACTCAAAGAAGTCAAATAACTCACCCAAAACAATACAGGAGGTAAATGCACAGTGTGGTCTAAACTCTTGACTCAACACCCATACATGTAACCACTACTGATCACCATTTACTAAAGCCACAAAGAAATTGGCATCAACTAGGAAAATAATCCTCAACGTAAAGTGACTCTCACTTTTAAACAGCAGTAAGAGGCAGGTAATTTGTTGCTGATGTGCTATAGTGAGGCAAGAAGTATTTGGTCATTCTTCATGACAAGTTTAGTTTGTTTCCTTTCTTCCTATTTGGACAATGGTCTATCTTTTAATATAAAATTATCATCAGGGAATCTGCTAAAGCCCACTTATCAAGATATTTCATTTTTTAATATTTTTATAATACTCAAATTTTGAAGCTTTAGGTCTTTGCGTAAGTTTGGCCTTTTAAAAAGAGAAGCATCTAATCTATAGAATAACTGGGTGGGAATTCAGAACTATTAATTTTATGTGAGAAATAACCTTATATATCAGTTTTCAATTTGGTGTGTTGCTATTAATTAAGGTGTAAAACAGCTTTCAATGCCTAAAAAACTATTAATATTTAATACAGTGTTCCTCTATTTAACAATCTCCATAATAATGTGAAAAGAGTAAAAATAAGGCTTTGTATTTATGTAGCACATGTCTCCATGGAACCCAGAGGATTTGGTTGACAGAGTCTAAAAATGGCTTTGTCAGTGAGAACAGGAAACTAATATCATAATTATATTGCAAGTAACGAAACTGACACCGACTCCATATGTAGCTACTATTGTGAACGTTATCCAGTCAAAATGGTATGTATGGCTTCCTCCAGCCATCTTCATGATCAATAGTAAGCATACTAAGCAATCGTACATAGGGTTCTTATTGTATTAATATCTTTTGCCTACAGAGACAAATTGAGTGACAAAACATAATTTAATGACTCAATATTATACTAATTATTGGAGTGCCATCACTTTGCCTTGGCAATATTGGAATATTATACATGTATACTTTCTTTTAGTTAATAGTTCTATTGTAAAAAGTCATGTGCTAAAGAATTATAATTCTAAGTTCCAAGGCAAGAAAACAAATTATTAAATGAAGTTTTACAATGTTTATCTTTATAAACAGTCATTTTGTAATGTGAAAAAGCAAGCACCATAATGTTACTGTGTTGTGAATTGAGATTTTTTTGATGAATATTTGCCTCTTGTTAAGTGGGGGACAATTGATGTGTATAGAGATGAAATAGCAAATCTCAAACTGCAAATTTCTTACCTCACTTCTACCTTCTCTGTAAGACAGGTATTGTAGACAATGGGTTAAATCAGTTTGTGTGTGTGTGTGTGTGTGTGTATAATATATTGGAGGGAGAATAGCGTCAAATTGTCTCAGTGATTCTTTAGGACTTTTGAAAAGTACAGATTGTTGAGCCACACCCTTACAGGTTCTGATTCAGTTGAGCTCAGTGGGGCCCCAAAATTTGTATAAGTTCCTAGGTTATGCTAATGATGCTGGTCCATGGGCCATTGATGGAGAACCAGTGATAAAACCAATTGAATTTCTGCTTTTAACCTTTGAGAAAGAGGTAATTATGACTAGATAGAAATTACATGCCAACCAAATTATGTGCTTTGTATTCAAGTGAGAGAGAGAGAGAGAAAGAGAAGGGAAATAAGCTGTTTCTATTCAAACAGAGAAAATTTTTAATTCTGGCTAAAAATTAATACCAAGTCTAAGTTCATTCTCAGCCTGAGCTTTCTGTTTGCACTACATTTTAATATTCATTCAATAAAGGTTTGTTGGACACTTATACGAGCCTGCATGCAGTAGGGAAAAGGAAAGATCCCTGCCTCTCTAAAGCTGAATTTTCACTTGATATTACTTTGCTTTAATGCACTCGGTATGTCTTTAATTTAATTTCATGTTTTTAATTTTGACCCTGCCTTTAATTTCACAAAACTCTTCTTTCCCTCTTCCTATTTTTAGCACATACTTGACAGTTATAAGTATCTTCTCATTTGTGTTGGTTCTATGTCAGAGTCTGAGAAGGATGGCAAGGATGGTTCTGACTGTTGATGGGACTAAGGTTGGGGCAGTGATTTTCATGAGTTTTTGGACTAAAAGACATTCCTTGATATGACAGCAAAGATAAGTATGACACGGGTATTTTAGTGAAAATAAATCCTGGAAACAAACTATTTGAACAATATTTATTATTTTAATTTTAATCTCTTTGGTTATTAATAATGTAGAAGCTGTATCTTAGCCATCATGTTGGCAAATATTTCCATATGGTCAATTTGTAGAAATTGAAATAGAGATTTTCAGAGTAATTACACATTGATATTTATAGTGGTTTAAATATCAAAATATTGAAAATATAGTTCACATGTCTCAGAGGAGGGATAGTTACATAAATTGTGGCATATTTCTAAAATTTCAACCAATTTGTTGTTGAAATAATAATTTATAAGGTAATGTAATTATATAAATAAATATTTATGATGTAAGTTTAAACAATACAAATACTTTTTTTCAATTTTCTAACTCTCTGTAGACAAAGAAAAATGTTTGGAAAGAAATACATACATCAAATATTAATAGGGGATCTTTCTGCATTACAAATTATTTATTAATACTTCTCTTTGTACTTGACTTTATTCTGTAAGTTCCATCTCAAGGGTGCTTGTGTGTGTCAGAGACAGAGAAAGAGAGATCATCCATGGAGTATCTTCTTAGGCATCATTGTGAACACTTCAAGATTTGGAACTCTTTAAGTGTGATTGACAGTAGTGGTTTGGTTTTATACCATTATGTAACTATAATCATGCCATTATTCTAATTTGTTATACATATAATTGTCAATGTTCCTAAACAGGTAATAATTTGTTCTTTTTGTGTTACTATTTCCCTTTATCAGGTAAAAAGGAAAAAAAAGAATAGATACCTGAGTGGAACCTGTGTGTCCCTTAGAACTTCTCTAAGTAATCTCACTGTCTCCCCTCAAAGACACATCATCTTCTCTATCAGCATTTCTCACAAAGACAGTCTGTAAGAAAACATTTCTAAGAGAAGAATATACCTGCTTCCTATATTCATATTCGTGACTAAATCTTCATAATAATAATATAAAACACTAAATGTTAATCCTCACTACTATCTTTTGAGTTAGGTACTCTTTATTTTTCTCCATTTTACAGACAGAAAAACTGAGGTCCACAGGGAGTCAACACTTTACCTCAGGTCACCCAGCTGGGAAGAGATGAAGCCAGGATTCAAACCCACCTGGCATGGCTCCAGAGTCTGCACCATTTCTTAATATCATGTCAAATGATCTTCATTTTATAGTTTTATTTCACTGGCCTCAAACTTCTAACAATATGAGAAGAAAAGACCCTGAATCATGATTGTGGTTTGAAAGGAAAAATATATTCTTTCCGTTCCTGTCAGAAGTTTGGCACCTCGGTGTAAATTCAGCGAGCTCCATGAATTTTTAAGATCCTATCTTCATCAGTACCATGCTTTAATGAGGACTTAGTGCATAAAGGAGTCCCATTCTGATTTGGAACATCTGTCACAGAAGTGAAATTCCCAGCTGCTCTGTTTCATTATTGGTTGTGTTAAGATGTCAGGGGAGGTTTTGCTTTTAAAAGTGGCCCAATACTTTTTAGTAATTAAAGGAAAACAGGATGCATAATATTTGGAAATATCACTGACACTGAACTCAATTTGCTTTAAATGACTAATATTTTCATTATAAAGTTTCCAAGGCATATTATTGCTAAAATGTAATTTATGCTTTTGGGAGTATACCTCTCATAGGTCTTAAAAATATTTTTTCTTCCCTTATGAAATAGTACATAGCACTTAATAAAGTTTAAAAACATCAAAATATAGGCTCATTTACTTATTTTTTTCTTACATGTTTTCAACCATGGGAGGGAAAAATCTAGGGAAAAAAAAGCTGTTAATATAATAGTGTAACTTGAGCTAAGTTAAAATCCTTATGTGGTAGTCTATATTTTCCAATTTTTCCTTAAGAAGCTAGCTTTATGATTATGATTATGAACAATGATTATGATCATTTGAAAATTCTTAGAATTTATAAAGCAAGCTTCATATAAAAATCTAGAAGCAATGCTTTATTAATTTACGATCCATAATTCTTTATTCCTTTTGTTCTATATACTTTGTTTATCATCTTTGAAGAAAGGGAACAGCTTGGTTTCATAGTGTCTAGTAAATGTTATTCAGTGAGAAATCCAACATTTAAAAAACTGATGCTGTGTGTGAATGTTTCTGTGTGCTTAAATATTTGGAGTTATATTTCTTATTCAATGGTTATTTGGGGTGATTTCACAATTAGAGGGAATAATAGTTTGAGAAGATTGTCAAATGTTCAATATGAGTTAAAGTGTGGAACTCCCCTATTCCCAGCATTCAATGTTGCTACTTATGTTGTAGAGTTTTCACAATAGTGATGATAGTGGTATTGGTGGTAGTACTAGACAGCTAGATTTTTTCCCAAACATAAATTTTAATAGCCTTTAAAAATAATGCCCTCTGGCTGGCACAGTGACTCATGCTTGTAATCCTAGAATTTTGGGAGACCAGGGCAGGAGGATTGCTTGAGGCCAGGAGTTCAAGACCAGCCTAGACAACAAAACAAGATCCCATCGCTACAAAAAATAAAAAAATTAGCCAGACATGGTGGCACACACCTGTAGCTGCAGCTACTGAGGAGGCTGAGCCAGGAGGATCATTTAAGCCCAGGAATTTGAGGCTGCATTGAGCTATGATTGTGCACTGTATTCTAGCCCAGGTGACAGAGCAAGACCCTGTCTCAAAAATAAATGAATAAATAAAGCCTTCCTATGAATGATACCTTTCTGTGAACATACATTTAGTGGATCTCTAATCTCCATATTATAAACACACATACAAAAACCATGCACGTAAACAGATAACCAAAAAATGAACTACCTCTTTAAAATTGACATTTTCTATGAGACTTTCATTACCCTCTCAAGGAAGAATTAATAACTCTTTCAGGTTTTTTCTCAGAATATTTGGTATATCTGCTGCTGTAACACTTTGTATTAAATGCAACTCTATGCATCTGCTTTCTCCAAGTAGAATATGGACTACTTGAAGGCAACAGCCAGCTCTTATTTATCTCTATCCCTCATGCTTAGTACAGTGACAGACATCTGTTGGTTTTATGATGAAACTTTATTGTTAGTTATAATATTGGACATACTAACAAAAATAGGCTGGTTTCCTAGGAATGACATCCATAAAAACTTTCTATAGAAATGTCAGACTGTCAAGAAGGACATCCCAGGCATGAACATGAGCAAAGGGGGGTTATGATAACATACGTTTTAGGTATAAGGACTGGTGTGACCATGGGAGTACAGGGCTAGGGGCAGGCAGACAGTGACATGCTTAGGTCTGTTCTGTGGAAATGACCATGACTTGGAATGGTGGGAGGATGGTGTCCTACTGGAGGTTACCAGAGGCAGGGAGACTGGAGAGCATCTGGAGTTGCTGAGGATTAACATGATGTATCTATGTCTTATAATCAGGAACAGAAAGTAAGAGTAATAATCCGTTTAGTTTTGTTTAACTCTCAGCTTAGAGACCAAGCTGCCCATTAGATACAAGGGAGTGTTTAAGAGGTTATATTGGAAATAATGTGTGAATATGTGAACAGCTGAAAAATGCAAATTATCTTGCTTTATAAAGTTATGTAAAGTATTTTTTTTTCTTTTCTTTGTTCCCTTGTATATTGAAAAAGTATTTTGTTGTACTCTGAGGAGACTTGTAACCTGAAAATACTAAGGTTTTCAATGACTTTAGAAAAATGGGGATCATTGCTTTTGAAACTTGAAATACTGAAAACTATGTATAGAAGATATATGTATATATATGTATATATGAGGCACAGTTTAATATAAGACCTATATTTTAGTGAATACTTATTACATGCTAGGCACAGGTAATAAAATCTTTATCTTTACATTTATCATCTAATTTAACAGCATGATATAGGTACTATTATCTCAGTTTTAGGCATAAAAATAATAGTAAGTCTTTGCTATAAAAGGATTTGCCCCAAATCAGGTACCCAAGGAAGTGGTAGAGCCAGAATTGAATCACAAGAAGTCAGACTCTGTATCTGGCTGCCCAGAAACATTCCTAGGAGGCCAGAGACCTTGTTCCTGTGTTTAAAACTGATCACATGGTGATGTTAAGCAGAGTCCTCTTTACTAATAGAAAGCTTAGGTTAACCCCAGGTACCCTGCCTCCCACACCATGCTGCTCTCACTTCTGAGTACTTTCTGCAGAAATTTGCTCCTGAAGTTTCAAATTTGGGTTAAGTATTTCCCCTAGATATTCTAAGAGCATTCTCTACCACCCTGCCATAAAACATGATGCAATCTGAATGTCTGATTACTTATTTTTACCTTTCATTTAATTATAAACTCATTAAGGAGAGGGGAGGATACATTCTTCACCCCTCTATCCCTAATACTTGTTACTTATGTAGTGGATGCTCACAATTTTTGTTGTGTAATTGAATGAAGGTAGACATGGAAGCTGGTTTTTGTGCTTATCTCTGCCACTGACAATTTTGTGATTCTTGTGATCTCTCTGTGCCTTAGTTTATATGCAAAATTAGAAGACTCTAGATTGAGTGTTCCCAAAGGTCCTTGTTATCTAAATAACAGTGATTTGAACCAACCACTTTTTATGCCACTCTGAAGAAGGTAAAGTATTGAAAAGAAATTACAAAGTGACTATGAGCTAAAAAAGCACTCTAGGCCCCATGTACAGACTTCTTCAGCCTCTTATCTCTACTGTTTTGGAAATTTATAATTTCATCCCATGGCTCTCTGATCAAGGAGTTGTATTTGAATAAGGCTGCAAAGTGAGTAAACTGAATAACCATCTTACAGAATGAAGTGAGTCTCCACTGATATAACTGATATACAATTTCCTATAATAGTAACTTAAATGAGAAATGTAGGTTATCACCTAGTCCAGTGGCTAGCACATAGTAGGAATTCAGTAAATATAACTCTCTAGTTAACTCTTATGCATTACATTTTTCCTGTGAGTTTTCAGTTATATCACCTTTTCTAGTCTCTAATAATACTCATTGGAAAAGGACAACTAATAAGCATTCTAGCTAATTTGGTGCATGTTCCTATTATATAATCACCATGGTACCCAAGCTCTTAACTGAGAGCAAACAAATTTATAGAAAGAAAAATTTATCCTTTGCTCTCTCACTTAAGGTGTGCTGTTATGAAAGCACTGCCTCTTTGTCCTATTTTGTCTTTCATCAGTAGACGCTGTTTTCCAATGTGTTCCATGGAAATGTTAAAGCGTGGTTGGGTTCACTTTGAGGGAATCATCAAGTTTTATTAAATGTTAGACAATCTCATCTTTCAGTTTTAAGAATATGGATATATACCAGTAGCTATGTCAAACAATTGAATATTAAATGATATCAAGATACTTAAAACATTAATGAATTTACATTTCTTTTGTATTAATAATTCCCTTTTAATGACCAGTGCTCTGGTGGTCTAGCACAAAAGTTATGTTCTTGCTATGAAATGAAAGACAAGTGAAATTCAAATACATATTTTTAACTGGAAATCCATTTTCTCTTATTAACAGTAGTAAGTGTTTAAATGAATACAGAACATCTCACTTATTGCAAATAAATCAACAGCTTTAGTAATGCCAATCTAAAAAAGACCATAGTACTGCATATTGTTATCCAAACTATTTCCACCTAATGATCAAGATTCAATAATGATACCGAAGAAATACACCCACAGCAATCAGTAATCTGCCCACAGTGTACAGTTCTGTACAGGTTATGTGTGTGGTATTTTAGTCCTTCTCCCAGCTTGTGTCAAAGCAGCTTTTGTTGTAAGATATTTGAAAGCCACAGGAAAGCATTTTTAGTGGCTTTTCTTCAATTTTAAAAAGACTTGGGTCTATAGTAACTCATTACCTGAATCTACCAGTAACTTTGGCTTTGATGTTTATAGTTCCCTATTTTTTGATGTATGAGGAGTCCTCAACATATGGCTGTACAATGTTAGCCCTAAAACATTGTAAATTTAAAAAAATAAAGAATAAATAAGGCAATAGACCCAAGTCAGCTTTCCAGACATCCTTGCAAAAATTGCTGCTGTTTTAAAACAGGCATTATCTCCATCTATTGTTCTATAACCTAAATTATTTTTACGTCACAGGAAAGAATAATCACTGATTATTTAAGTCTCACAAGAATTGCTTAAAACGTACATGCTTATATACATGTTACAAACAAATACGAGAAATTAACCATATATGAAATATAACATGCAAATTTCAACATGGTAGAAAACATCTTTTAAAAATTCATGTCTTAGACCTATGAATTCATGTGTTAGACCTTCATAGGGTGAATTGGGCAAATAGTCATACTATATAAAATTGTGTTTAAAACTTTAATTTTAGAAAATTAGATTAATAATTTTGCATGAGTTTTTAATATATTGTTTTCTTTTTGACTTTAATTTTCTCTAATATTGCTAGATTCCATGTACTTTCTTTAAAATATAGCAATTGTGTGTATGTTTTATGTGCATGTTAGTTGTATATCAGGGAATTTTTTTGTATGTATGAGAAATCATATTATTACAAAGTAACATTATTTTATTCGCTAAAGAAATAAGAGATACAGATTTGTTAAAAAATTACTGCAGGGATGCATGAGATTGTGATCGGATAATCATTCAGAATATGTAACAGTCCACAGGAGGAGTGTCTAAGACATACCTGTGAATGTCTTCGGTGTCATGGATGAAAAAGGAAAAACTCAAATCAATTATGTTACTTAATCTATATATTTGAAAATGTAATGAAATAGTCAGCTGTGCCCTCTGCAAAGTAGACATGCAAATATAGTACTAACAAATCATCCTTGAAACTAAATTTTAGGTGCTGAGAACATGGTTGTTAATCTTCCTGGGAAACATGGGTCAATCATGTCTATCTGCTTAATATCTAACACCTCTGGATTTCAGGAAGCATTTCATAGTATGTATACCAGTTAGGCTTAGTTTTTACTTCATTTAACAAGAAAACAAACTAAAAACAGTTTAAAAATGGTGGAAGTTTATCTGTCGCTCACATCAAAGGAATTCATAAGTAGGCTGTCTGCTGTCTGGGGCTCCCATGGCCATGCCACGATGTTGTCCCAGCTCCTATTTTCTGTTTTGTCATTTTTGGCTTGGGCTTTCCAAATTCAAGGTCAATATGATGACTAGAGATCCTCCTATTATGTCAACATTCAAGGCTGTGCTAGCCACTCTCTTTTAAGGAAAACTTCCTTTGAGTATATGCATACTTCTGCTTAAACTGCTGGCCAGACTTAGTTACCTGACCATAGCCAACTATGAAGTGAGGGTGGGAGCCTTTTAGCTAAGCATATTATCCAGGATTCTGTTACTAAAGAAGAGGGGGAAATGGATATCAAAAGACAATTAGCATGAAAAGCAAGTGTCTTAAACACAGTTGTGCCATGGCAATTGAAGGGTGTTTATTGCATGCATTACACCTACACTGTATTCACTGAGGCATTCATATGCTTCAGTGCTCCCCATCTAGACAACTTTATGAGCCTGGATATCTATGAAGAAGAGATGGTGGCATCTATCCCAAACTTATCTGTCAAATAAGTAGATAGTCAAATGCAGGAAAACCAGGGGAAAAGGTGGAATAAATAATCTGAACTTAGCCTGAAAATTTAGAGATTTACTGAAGACACTGAGAAATAGCAAGAGACTCAAATAATCTGGCTTTGGAGAACCCCTTCAGATGGTAAATATGAAATACAGTCATAAAAAGAAGAGATTACAAACAGAAGCTCCCAATAGAAAAAACATATTTAATGCATATGTATAATATATCTCCCATTAAACATAACTTATATTTAATGGGAGATGGGGGAATGATGATGACACAACTCTTTAACTCATGTACAGAGAAAATGTACCCCCATGAGCAGCAGCAGCATGTTTGAATTGGAAAGGGCAGCAGGTGGAATTAAAGATGGAAGAAAAACTTACTGGAGAAAGAAAAATTATAGCAAATTTGTTTAATTTTTCTTTCAACTTCATGTGAAAAATGGTCTTTGTTTCCTGTGCAGAAGCACACATTGTACTAAAAGAGTTTGAAACTTAATACATGGTACAATGGAGCCCATAAATACTCTGGTGTTTTTGTTTTCTTCACTCTGCAGTTCCTAACACATGACTAACATATTGTGTCTGAGTAAGAATTTGATAAGTATAGTTATTTATCCAGAATTTATGGTCGCATTCCTTGGATGGTAGCATTGCTGATAGCAGTCAAACTGACAGTTAGAAATTATGGAATTCAAGAGGATGGCCGTTATTTCACTTTGAGATAGATGCAGTTCCACAAAAAAAAAAAAATTCATTCTATCAATTTAGGTAGCATTTTTATGGCTTTTCTTTTCTTAATTTTTTTCAATTTATTTAATTAGACAAATAAAATATAACCCACTTGGCCAGCACCTACACACTTTTTTTGAAGAAAAAAATTGTTCTCTCAACCTCCTAATGGTCAGTAGGAAGTGGTGAGTGTCTGTGTGTGTGACATTTTATAAATGATATTTTAAATGTGTCAGAATGATATTTTGGCATCTGCATATATAGCTTTGATTTTATGAGGAAGGAAGGTTTAGAGGGGATTAGGTTTAGGTGTCATCGATGTATAAATGACAATGGAAGTTTAGCAATCCCAGAAAAGAAGAGCATGAAAAGAAGGCTGTGGGCTAATGTTTATATATAAGAGGGGAAGAGCAGAAGTAGAATCAGAGTGATGAGCTACAGATACAGAAGGAAAGCCTGTTAGGAGTAAAGTCACCGAAATCCAGAAAGAAGAGTTTTGAGGTAGAAGAGAGTGATCAGTACTGGTCAAAGTGCAGCAGAGAGGTTAAGTAAAGCAAAAACTGGAGAATGAGAAACCAGAAGATAATTTGTCATCTTATCTTAATTGAATTGGCATGCTGGTGGCTGAAATCAGGCACATTCCAGTAAGTAAACAAATACAAAGAATGATGAATCACTGAGTATTCATGACTCTCTAAGAAGCCTCTGTGTCGCGAAAAAGAAATGAAACAGTATTAGGTCTCTTGAGCCTGGTATACATCTGTGCTGTCAAGTAAGAAACCTACTAGCCACATGTGGCTACTGAGCTGTTGAAATGTGGCTAATCTGAATTCACCTCTGAGTCTAAAATTTATACAGGACTTCAAAGACTTGGTATGAAAAACAGAATGGAAAGTATCTCATTGAAATTTTTTATGATTATATGCTGAAATGATAATTTCGATATCTCAGATGAAATATACTGTTACTATTAATTTCACCTATAGCTTTTTACTTGTTAATGTGGTTGCTAAAATTTTACAAAATGCATATGTGGCTTGCATTTGTGGCTGATATTCTATTGGACTGTCAGTTCAGTATAGACACTGGCAGTGCAGTGTCTATACTCTGACTTCAATTTGCCACCTCAATTTTTGACAATAACATATGAGGAGAGATCAAAAACCATTCTAAAAACTACAATTTTTTCCTACATTAACTTAGAAATGTAATTTGTTATAGTAGAAAGAACATGAGCTCTTGGATCTAGCTCTGCTACTAACTAGCTATATGGCCTTGGGCAAGTTATTTAACTTCTGTGAGCCTAGATTTCCTCATCCATAAAATGAGAATCATAATACTCACCACACAGGGTAATTGTGAGGATTAAATGTGCATATAAAGGATCTTGCAGAGTGCCTGTCACATAATTTGTACTTAATAAATGTCAGCTACCTTCTTTCTTTACTGTGTGACCTATAACTCTGCTAAAAGAAACAAAATTGATCTGTATCTGATGTACCATAAGCCTCAAAATCAGAGGAGGATGGGGGATAGGATAAGAATATGAATCAAGATCATTAACATTCTGAACAAGAAAATAAAAATCCTCCCAAGATTAAAAAGAACTGACAATTAAACAGCTTCTTTGGAAGCTGAAAGCAACGAAGTTTCTTCAAACATAGAAATATATACATATTTGCACTTATATACATATATGTATATATATACACATGTTACACATATATGTATGTGTATGTATACATATAACATATATATTCCTCAGTGGGCCACATGAAACTATATATGAACTATTTCATAAAGCTAGAATGTACTGACTCAAATATGAATACTGGTCTTATTATTACTATTTTATAAAATATCCATTTGAAAGTGACAAATGGAGAAAAACAAAGATAAAACTAGGGTGGGGGCAGAAATTAAAGATTGAGATGATGATGAAAGAAGAGAAAGAAAGACATTGAGAGGATAGAAACAGCTTGCCAAAGGTCAAAGTAGGAGGCATGTGTCTGGCTAGCATACACTGCTTACAAATTTCTTCTTCTTAGCCTTCACATGCATCCCATGGAATGGTTCAGAGTAACTCCCTCCCCAGTCCTCCATTTTAGTAACTCCGACACCTATTTTTTGCCCGTAGCAAAGAACATAGTTCCCTGTTAAATTTCAAGCTTGTCTCCTCAAGGACTCCTCACCCCAAGTCTCCACCCAGCCTGACTCCATTCCTGCCTCATTACCTTCCCCTCTCTCTGCTTATGCCCAGAATACTGGCTCCATACTCTACCACATCAACAATATCTCCTCTCCGTCTCCCAGCCTCAACACTTTCATCTGGATGACTTACCTCAAATAAGTTCAAGGATTTATGATATATCTGTGGTACTTTGTCATACCACCTGAACTCAGGAATAAACATACAAATTTGACCCATTGAATTATCTAACATTGGATATCCATTGGTGAAAATTTGATGGATAAGATTACTTTTTAAAAAATGAATTAAATTTAGTTTATACTACTGGAATGAACAAAAGTAAGTTCTACTTGAAACTGTGCTTAGACTTGCAAATATGAAGAAATTCTATATCATTTAGAAAACTTCATATTGCATGTGATAGAAAATCCAAATCAAACCAGCTTAAACAATAAAAGGGATTTACTCTGTCACATAAGAGAACAGTCTAGGAATTAGCATGGCTTTGTCCAAAACTTTAGTGATGCAATTAGAGCTCAGTTTCTCTATGTACATCTCATATTTTTCATATGGGTCTTATTTGGGGGCATTTCTCCCTTCCCGGATCCAAAATGCTGCCAACAGATCCCAGGGCTAAAAGTTTTATGGCTTAAGAGTGGAAGAGAATAGCAAGGTTTTCTTTTCCTTGAAAGAATAAAAGTGGCTGTGTATCTTATTGACTTTGGGTCACATGTGCATCTCTGAACCAATTGTTGTACCCAGGAGAATGAGCCATGTTGATTACTTAGAACTCTGTCACCAGAAGACCAAGAAGTAGGAGTGCAGGAAAAATTGACCCTCAAGGGAAAAATTGGAGTGTGTTTATTAGCAGGGAGAAACAGTGTTTCTCAAGAACAAAATCAATGAAAATCCACTAAAATCCCTCTCAGGGTTAATGCTCTATGACTTTATAGGGTTTAATACATGTGAAATTATATAGAGTTCTGATAAGCAGTTTGGGGTTTATGGGTCAGAGAAATTTCTGGGTTATAGGAGTTGTATTTAAAGTAAATAATGGGCCTGGCATCGTGGCTCTTGCCTGTAATCGTAGCACTCTGAGAGGCCAAGGCAGGATTGTTTGAGCTCAGTAGTTCGAGACCAGCCTGAGCAAGAGTGAGACTGCATCTCTACTAAAAATAGAAAGAAATTAGCCGGACAACTTAAGATATATATAGAAAAACATTAGCCAGGCATGGTGGCACATACCTGTGGTCTCAGCTACTCAGGAGGTGGAGGCAGGAGGATCATTTGAGCCCAGGAGTTTGAGGTTGCTGTGAGCTAGGCTAACACCATGGCACTCTAACCTGGGCAACAAAGTGAGACTCTGTCTCAAAAAAAAAAAAAAAAAAAAGGTAAATAATGTATCTAAATTGTCTAGCACCATGACTGGACACTCATCTCTTGATATTTTTTGGCTTTCTTTTTTTGTCTTTGGTTTTTGATAATATGACTAGAATGTGAGTGGAGAAGACCTTTTTTGCATTGTATCTGGAAATATCTGAGCTTCATGTATCTGGATATCTAAATCTCTTGCTAGACTTGAGAATTTGTCAGCTATTATTTTGTTAAATAGGTTTCCTAACCCTTTTATTTTTCCCTTTACCTTCTGGTACACTGAAAATTTGAATATTTGGTTTCTTTATATGTCATGTAGGCTTTGCTAATTTTTTTTTCTTTAGTTTTGTCTGACTGGATTACTTCAAAAGAACTGTCTTCATGCTCTAAAATGCTTCTGCTTCATCTAGTCTATTGTTGATGCTTTCAAATGTATTTTATATTTCATTTAATGAATTCTTCTGTTTCAGAATTTCTGTTTTGTTCTTTTTTGTGATATCTATCTCTTTGGTGAACTTCTCATTCATATGCGGAATTGTTTATCTGATATTTTTATATTGTTTTTTCTGTATTCTCTTGTATCTCACTAAGCTTCTTTAATATCAATGTTTTGAATTCTTTATCTGGAATATTATAATTTTTTTTTTTTTTGGAATCTGTTGATGAAGAGTTATTGCGTTTCTTTGGAGGTGTCATATATCCTTGCTTTTTCATGTTTCTTGTACTCTTACATTGATATCTGGACATCCGATATAATAGTCACTCCTTTCAATTTTTAAAATTTGCTTTCATAGAGAACTCTTTTCTGAATATGTATCTATGGTGTTGGTTGAGTAGGACACTTTGGTTTTGATTCTGAGTGCATGTAGTTGTGTAGTTTCCATATGATTTCTTTGGCTATGAACAGTGACAGTGGTGACTGTGATTTCCTCAGTGGCTAAGTGTGCAGTTGTTAGTGGATGTTGTAGTGAAGATGGGGACACCAGATGGGTCTGCCCTTGGGCCCAGTTGATGGCAGCAGTAGGCTGAGCATGCCTGCCCTTGGGCCCCAGGGCAATGTACATTGCCTCTGCTGTTAGCAGGTCCACGTGGACAGATTCTTGGGCCTGGTGGCTTGCTTTGGTGCTCATAGTGGCAGCAATGGGCCAAGTGGGTGTGAGTCAGTTCTCAGGTTCCTGGGCAACAGATGTGGTGTGAGTGATGGTAGTAGCAGTGGTAGAACTAACCTCTGGGTCCCAAGTGGTTGTACTAGTGTTGGTGTGATGGGCTGGGCAAGACATCCCCAGGTTCACAGGTGGCATGTGTGGGTGGGTGCCCACTCTCATGGTAACAGCAGATTGGATGGACCCAAACTTAGGCTTTCAGAAGGAGTACTCAGGTCACAATTGTGGTGGACTGGACTGGGTAGTTCCTAGGCCCCCAGATGGTATGCATAGTTATTGGGAGGGAAAGGGGTGGAACTGAGTTGGGCAGACTTTTCCTCAGGCTCCCTGTTGGTGCTGACTGTTATAGGCAGGAGTGGGATGATCCACAGGCTGCCAGCAGAATGCTCAAGTGGGAGTGGCAGTGGCTGTGCTGCAGCTTTGCTAGTTTAATTCACCAACCTGGCCGAGAACCCTCCCTCTAAGTCCTATGGCACAGACTTCTTGTCTCCCCACTACTGGCTTTCTTGATCCACACGCGTCTTTCACTGCCTTGCTTTGCCCCACGTTTTACCCTGAGGCATCCCTGAGAGCCTGAATCTGGGGATTTGGAATGAAGGCATGCGTTTTTTTTTTTTTTTTTTACTTTTTATTAGAGGTTCTTTATGTCTTTCTGAAGAAAAAAATATTTTTTTTTGTCTGAGCAAATTGAAGTATAGAGTTGCCATTTACTGAGGAAGGAAATGTTGTGGCAGTGTAGATGAGGAGACAGGAATGAAAATGGTTATAAATTTGCTTCTGAAAATATTAAAGTTGAAGTGCCCATTGAATATGCAAAAAGAACTGTAGGAAATATAAGCCTGAAGTTCACGGGAAAGGATCTAGGCTGGAGATGTGTATTTGTTAATCATCTGCCATGTAGATGGTGTGTAAAGTTATGAGACTTGGTAAAATCTCCAGTAAAACAGTGAAAGAAGACAAGGACAAGTGTTGGTGGGAGGGAAAGGAAAGAATGGGAAGTTAAGAAGTAAAGGAACCTGAGAAGGTACAACTATTCTGATGCACTGGAAGCCAAGTGAGGAGGATATTCAATCTAGAGATATGACCTAAGTCAAATGCCAGTATTGGGCCATGTGAGAAAGGGACTAAAAGTTGATCATTGGTTTTATTAATAGCAACATATAGGTCACTGATGATCTTTTTATGAGCAGTTTTGATGGAAAGGAGAAAATCCTGATTGAAGAGAGGTTAAGAAAATATGGAAACAAGATCATCAGCTTTATTTGCTAATGATTGCCTTCCCATCTATACTCTGATTTACTAACTTCGTCTTTAATACTTACCTAATAATTAGTTTCTTACCTGTGTGTGTTTGATTCAAAGTTTGATCCAAAAATTAAATGTATTATAATTTCCTGGAGTACTTGTTAAAATGCAGATCCCTAGGTCCCAGGCATACTGAAATATTTCTGGGCAGTGGAGTCTAGGAATTTGAATTTTTAGAAAGCATTACTGGTGACTCTGATGTACACTATTTTTTTTTTTTTCTTTGAGACAGGGTCTCACTCTGTTGCCTGGGCTAGATTGCAGTGGCTTCATCATAACTCACTACAGCCTCCAACTCCTGGGCTCAAGAGAGCCTCCTGCCTCAGCCTCCTGGGGCCCACTAAATTTTAAACAACCCTACACTTCCCTTCTTTTGGTTGCTTCGGTAGATGAAATGCCTTCAATAAATGCTTTATCTTTTTTCACCTCACCACCCCCCATAAGTTGCTATATCTTTGGAATATTTTCATCTGTACTTTGCAAAGAATTTTGTATACATAAATACATCTGAATATTTAACACTGATGGAGATAATTTTCTAACCACAATCTTTCCTGATCACATTCAGGGACTGAAGAAAAATTATTTCTGTAGTTATGAACACAAGTATACTTATGATATTTCTTTCTAGATACTAGATAAACATCATAAATAATAAAGTACAGATAAGTTACTTTATCTTATCTGATAAGTTAAATCTTATGTCACATTTTAATCATGTCATCAGCAGATTATATACTATTTTAGTGAAACTAAATTAGAATATTGACATTCTTCAATAAAAAATAGATTATGTTTCCTGCTACTATGTATGCAGAGTATTTAACAAATTTTCAATAGCAGGAAAATGAATTGAATAACTTTACATATTTTAACTTAATAAGAAATCTCTAAATCCAATACATATATTTTTTAATGTTGCCACAGAAAATTTAAGGAAAATGTAGCCAAAACAAAAACAAAACAAAACAAAATCTCTAAACTAGTTTCTTTCTCCAATGTAGATCTTAAAAGTTTTGTCTATATGTATTTCCTTTTATTCATCTTCCATTCTACATGTTATAATCTCTGGAATAATTTGAGATTTTTGTATCACACATATTGATATTGTCAGATGCAAGAAAAGGTCCATTAAAATTAAGCAAGATGGAGGTGATTATCATAAGAAAATTATATGACAAATAATATATATTTGGGGTCATAATCTTGAGTATATTTAAGAGTGGAAGAATGTAGAGGAGAGATCAAAAAGGACAGGCCAGAATGAAGTAATTTTAACTGAGGCTTTGTTTTTCTTTGCCAGTAAATAATTTGTTTTTATATTCAGGGTAAAGTTAAAACAAAATGCTCAACTTTGAATTAATTCTGAGGTTATTAGTATTCTGGCCAATTTTCTTAGATAATTGCAGAGAATTTTATTCGTACAGTGCTGTTACTACTATTTTCTGATTTTAATGTAACTCTTATTTTCTTAAGGAAAGAAATGATTATTACTTTACATCTGGCTTGCTTAGCCTCTGAGAGTAATGCTACATATACTTAGTAAATGTCCAACACAAATGAGATCAGGTACAAATAATTCAAATTGTTCCTATTTACATAATAATTTCAAGTCATGTTCTTCTCTGTATTATTATCCTCAAAATATGTTCCAAATTACTTTAAGCAATTAGTGTTTTAGTGTTCAGCTGCTCAATAGAAATGTCCCTACTCTTCTATTTGTGGACATGAATACCTTTCTGGAAGTTGAAGAGAGATTTGAGATTATAACACCAGCAGGCAATTTCTTGGACAAATTACTATTTGGGCCACTAATGTGGAGGAAGGGAAGAATGTTTATCGCACTATTGAACTGGCTCATGCTTCCATAGCCAAAGATTGCACTGGAGGCCACTGTGCTGGGAAACAGTCCAACAGAAGCCATACACCTTCTGTTTTGAGTGACTTGTCTCTGTACTGTGAACACATGTTGGTGTTCAGAGAGAAAGAGCAGAGTCTATTTTATAAGAGCAGCGGGAAAATTTAGCTACATGTGTTTGGCAATGTCAGCATTTCCATGACAATGTCTATATGAAATATAACATTTTGTCTATTTCCTATTAAAATAATTTCACTTAGAATGCTAAATACTATTTTTTCATACATATAGTAGTCCATAAATGTGGTAATAGATGTTTATTTAATGTGCCATCCTGAAGTAGATTGATTTTTTTTTTTAATTTTGACTAAGAACCAGTTTCCTACCCCAACTCCCCAGAGATAACATGCATAAATTTAAAACAAACTATATAGCCATATTTTTCTGCAGGGATGTGAAATCAAACTCAGAAATTTTTATGTGGGATGAAGAGGGAAAGATGGAAGTAGCATTGCAGCCATATTTGTTTTCATGTTTTTCATGTTTTAGAGTAGCGGTCCTTAACCTTTTTTGCACCAGGGACCGTTTTCATGGAAGACAATTTTTCCACAGACTGGGGAGGGAGGGATGGTTTTGGGGTGATTCAAGAGCATTACATTTATTGTGCACTTTATTTCTATTATTATTACATTGTAATATATAATGAAATAATTATACAACTCACCATAGCTTGGGGACCCCTGTTTTAGAGGAAAACATCTTAATCTGAATTCTCAATCTGAAATGGGAATATTCAAAAATTCTTTCAAGAAAGTGAAGTGTTTACCAGGGTATTGTATGTACTTACTGATAGTTTGATCCTTTAAAAGAATCACAACAGGAGACTTTGGCTATCAAAGCTCCTGTAATGTAGTGTTCCACTCCAGGCCATATTTTTTTAACCAAAAAGCCATGTCTAGCTAAGAATCTAGGATTCCAACTGTTGTCTTAAACTTTCATCTAATGATACTGATTTCCTGGGTTCATATTATATGCTTTTTATTTCTTTTTGCTAATAATAACTATAAAGAAATCCAATTACATCTACTTTTTCCTTAAATGAAGTTGCCTGTAAGGGAAAACCATTTTCCCACAGATAATGCAGGTAGGATGGAGGAAAAGTGGTACTGCCAGACAGAAGTTTCTCCACAGCTTCACACAATTTGGATTTCCAGGTACAGGTTCCGGTGAAGTTTCTCACTGAATCCAGATCCCAGCTCTTATCTAGACTCCTCAGTATCACTAACTCTGGAAATAACTTCTAGATCTGGTAGACAATTAAGAAGTTCAATTATTCCATGGCACTTTTTAGACTGTATCTTAAAACTGTCCATTTGAGCCCACTAGATGTAACTGTGATTTTTCACTGCTATTTTGGGAACACTGTCTGAAAAGGCATTTGTTCAAGATTGCCTTGAGTAAAGCACCCTGTGCTACCACACTCCTCACTAGCTCCTTGGTAACTTTCCATTTCGTTCTAAGGCAGATTGTAAATTCCCTAGCACTCCTGCTGCTCAATATAAGTCATTATATTTTTGTGAGGTACACTGACAATGAGTTTTCAGGATAAATCCATCCTAGCAGCCTCAAAACTCAAGCATAGAGCAATAAACTCAAAATTTCTCCTTATAAATCAAAGAAAAGTATTCAAAGACTTACATGTAGATTCAATTATTTTAAGAGCTTCCAATACATCTAGTATCTCGGAGTAGATATGCAAACTAAATGCTTAGAATGTCCCTGAAATGTCATGGTTCATTGTTTACGTTTATTGAATATTGAAAGTTTTGAATCCAGACTACTACATAAGATTTATGTGAAAATGAAAAAACAAAACAAAACTGTATCATGACAAGGTAAATTTCAACAGAGACAAAGTCAAGTTGACATACTTAAGGTCAAGTGTTCATCTATGCAAACATTATATTAATTGAGAGTAAAAATATAACTCTGTGGTTTCATGTGAAATGAAAAGAGCAACATGATACTATAGGAATACGAGGGCTGTCTAGAAACTGTGCAGCCATTGTTTATTAATATAATTTTTCACATTATATGGCTGGATACTTTCTGGATAGCCTCGTATTTAGTTCAGTTTCTAAAGCTTTTCATAGTGCTCACCAAAGATGTATTAGATCCTTTTTAAAATAATTTTATTTTACAGTGAAAGCTAAGATATATGAAATGGTTGAAAATCAAAATGAGATGCTTTGCAGTTACATGGTCAAATTAGTTCTAAGACCAGTAGTAGTTCACATTGGAGAGATAAGAATGGATAAAAGTTGTGAAGGAAGGAGGTGTGAATGTGTCAGTGATCTCTTGCTGGGATCTTAATTAGTCAAATACCATTTCAAGTGTTACAGCCATTGTTATTTACTCTATTTAATGTAACTAGAAACTGGACAGAATCCAGAAGAGTAGATTTTTTAAATCAAAGCCTTGATGAAGAAAGCAAACAAACAAACAAAAATTATTGAAATGACTGAGCTCATACACAGAAAACTATATGCATATGATTCACTAGAAATACTTAAATATAATTATTTGAAAAATCTACTCTACATGCTAACATCATTTCCCTAAATTCTTTAAGAACTAACAACCCTTAACCAATGGGCCAAGAAAATGATAAAGCAAGATAATGTGGTCTCTCTCATTTAGTACTCCATATCTGCATTTTCCCTGTGACATTTCATTTATATTTTGCCTTAATGATTTGTATTACCACTCCGTAGTGATGGGAAAGTCATTTTATGTACTCTTTGGAGTTGAGGTTCACTTACTGCTTAGAGCCTGATCATGCAGAAGACTTCCATTATCAGGACACATGAGCACTGTTGCCTTTTCTGGTTGACAACATTGAACACTCCCTGACCACAAGGCTCAGGTGTACAGAAAGAGTGTAACTATTTAATGAACTCCTCCTCAATCTCATGTGGACTCTAGGATTTGGAAATCAAGGGCTCACGTTGAGTCTTTGGTGTTTTCCCCAGAAGGAGATGGCTCTTGAGAAGGTGAGAAGGGAATTAGTCCTGGTGCTTTACCACAACATCTTCCCAGCTTGACACTCAGTGCTCAATAGCTGTATTTGGGCAGTGCAAGTCTAGAGATTTCTTTTTAGCCTTAGAAAACCAGAAGGGAAGAGCTAGGCTCGTGGAAGGTTTTAGCTATAGACATGATCACTGTCCATGGTTTAGAACACTGGTTTAGAATGAAGTATAAAGAGTAAAGTACTTTTCATTGCTCAAGCTTGCCCAGGAATACAGATAA